>NW_026623284.1:2344070-2354374 GCF_030028575.1 Malurus melanocephalus
CCCATCCCATCCTCCTGTGTCCAAGGGCCACAGCTCTCCTGCCATCTCACCAGCCCCACAGGGATGTCTTCACACCCTCGAGCACCTCAGCAGGCCCCAAACCAAACAGAGCTGGGGAGATTTCAAGCTCAGCAATAGGGCCCTCAGCCACACCATGGCTGCACAGAGATATTCTGGTTGCAGACATCTCCTCATCCAAATGCTACCCTGGCACTGCCATCCTTTATCAGAATAACCCCCCAAATCTCTCTARGTGAAACTACACCACTCCTTCCCCAGTCATTCCATGCTTCCTCACAGGCAGAAGTGAAGGATATTTGGGAGTGTGGTACAAGGGGCTCTGCTGCCTCCTGACAGCCRTTCAGCCTTAATTATCTCAGAGCACTTTGGGATGCTTTGACTATGAAAAGCACTTAGGTACCATTAAGTTTTCATCTCTGTTTACTCCAAAGTAGTAGCCAAGTATTTATTTCCAGGGAAATATAATAGATTATAGCTTCCTTTGTGGAGGATCTCAGGGGAGCAGGTTTATTTTGGAGGGAGATTCTTCTGTGTTATGCATCCTGTAATATTTTACCCTGGTGTGTGGCTCATGTGATCCCCAAGGAACCAGATCCCCAGGTCATCTCGAGTCTTTCAGCCTCCTCAGCTGGGCTGACCTGAAAGTCTTCACAGCCTCTGTGCTTGTGACARAATATTTAATCTCTGCTGGTTGCAGATATTCTGTTTTTGGTGGGTTTTATGCAACTGCTGATGTAAGGGGGTCAGGCGTGTCCAGCACAGGCATTTTGGTCCACACTCAGCTTCCCTGGACAAAATGTAGGTGCATCCCCTGGGGTTTTGAGCATTTACTTCATGGAGATGGTTTCATCCAGCTGAGGATGTGTGTGCCAGGCCAGTCAAGCCCCAGGACAACCCCATCTCTCCTCCAAACCCCAGTGTGCCATTTAAGCCTCGCTTTGTTTTCATTTACTGAGATATCTTAKTGAGATATGTGGTGCCTCTGGTCACCCACAGAGGAGAACAAACACCACACAGGAGCAATTTGGAGAGCTGAGAGGCCGGGAGAAAGAGGCAGCTGCCCAGTAGATGGCAATACTGCCATTCGTTCAGCAGCAGGCTTGGCGGGGTAAAACGAACTGATGGGAGCCTGTGGATTCAGCAGCCCTGAAAATTCCTAATGGTCGTAACTGTGAAGGAGAATCAAAGAATCGTGTCCTGGTTTGGGTTGGAAGGGACCTTAAAAATCATCCATTTCCCATCTCCTGCCATGGGCAGGAACACCTCCCACTAGGCCAGGTTKTTCAAACACCTGTCCAACCTGGCCTTGGGCACTTCCAGGGATGGGGAATCCARAACTGCTCTGKGCAGTGTCTCRTCACCCTCACAGGGAAGAATTTCTTCCCAGTATCTTATCCAAACCTGTCCTCTTTCTATTTAAACCCATCCTCCCTTGCCATTTTTGAGTCATTGCCCCTTGTCCCATCCCAGTCCTCTCTTGCTCTCCTGGAGCCCCTTTAGGCACTGGAAAGGGGCTCTGAAATCTCCCATCTCCAGGCKGAACACCCCAGCTCTCCCAGCCTGGTTCCAGAGCAGAGAAGCTCCAGCCCTCGGAGAATCTTCATGGCTGCTCTGGACGTGCTCTAGCAGCTCCCTAGCAGCTCCACGCCCTGGAAGCAGCAGTTTATCACCGCCTCTGTGCCAAGRGGAGTTTACATTTCCTTTGAAGTGTGGGGCAGAGAAGCCCCGGAGGAATCTCCGGGCTGATGTGACACGMTCTCTCTGCAAAGGGCTGATGTTAAAGCCGTGGCCACTCTGCTCTTACGGGGCTGCRTCTCGGAAGGGTTAAAGCAGCTGCAACCCACCATTTCCCCCGTCCTTGGCAGGGCTGAAAGCAGGCGGCTCTCTGCACACAGACCTGTCCCTGCCCGGTGACACCCAGTCGGCATTCCCGTCCCATTTGGCACCGGCCACTGCCGCTCCTTCCCATCCCGGGGCAGCGCTGATTCACCGGCCCCAAATAAACCCGTCCGTGCTCTCCCCACCTCGCTCAGGGCTTCGCCGCCCTCTTTATTCCCGTTTATTTCCTTTCTCTTTCTCCGCGCACAGTCAGCCCGGAGGCACGGCATTACTCATTCGGTGCCGGCACGGCTCGGGCTGTGCGTGCAGCCACCAGGCTCGAAAGCGTTCTGTCCCTCGTGTCCCTCGTGTCCCTCGTGTCCCCGGGTGGCGGAGCCGCCTCCGGACACGGCGTGAGTCACTCGGAGAGCCGGGGCCGCCGGGGACAGGAACAGCCTGTGACGCCAGCCCCGGTGACTGCAGACCTGGCGCCGGGCGGGAATCAGTCCCGAGGACTTTTCTTCTCCGGAACAGCTATAAAATGACGGGTGGGATGGACTTTAACTCCGTCAGGGTAAAAAAAAAAAAAAAAAAAAAAAAAAAAAAAACCAAAAAAAAAAAACAAAAAACCCCAAACCCAACAACAACAACAAAACGAAACAAAAAACTAACAAAAATACCAAACCAAACCCGGGAACTGCAGGGCAAGGTGAGGGCAGGGGTGTTGGCTCTGCAGCGCTGAGGGCATTTCCATAGGGSCAAATCCTGCTTGCCGAGGGTTTGCCTTGGAGGCAGGAGATTTGGGGGAAAATCCCTTTTTTCATCGCTTGTCTGCCTAATARAAGGAGAAGGGCAGGGTTCTAAAGTGTGTCTGAGTAGCATGACACTGCAATGTCTCAGGTCTTCTGCAAAAGTAATAAAAACATCCAGTGGTGTATTCCTGRGGCTTCGAGACCTGTGTCACTCTAACAGGCACTTCCTCTGCCCAGGCAGGAGCATTTTCCATGGATTCAAGCAGAAGTTTGCCAGAGCTGAGGTTTTCACTCAAACCTGGAGGYTGACTTGGCTTTCCTAGGGGAAGGGCACTGGAGAATTGTAAATTATTGGCACGTTCCCATTTGAGTTTTAATCTGTCACTGGGAAGGGATGGGGAAAAAACCCCAAGGTCCTGCACCTGGGTCAGGGCAATCCCAAGCTCAAGCATAGGTTTGGTGGAAAATCGATTGAGAGCAGCCCTGGGGAGGCGGACTTGGGAGTGCTGATGATGAAAGGCAGGACACAACCTGGCAATGTACATGGCCAGCCCATAGAGCCCCAGCCATGTCCTGGGCTGCATCCAAAGCAGTGTTCCTGAAGGCTGGAGAGGGACTTTGGACAAGGACATGGAGTGATAGGACAGGGAAGCTGGCTTTAAATTGACAGAGGGCAGGTTTACATTAGATATTAGGAGGAGAACAATTACTGTGAGGGCGGTGAGGCCCTGGCATAGGTTTCCCACAGAAGCTGTGAATGCCACATCCCTGGAAGTGTCCAAGGCCATGCTGGATGAGGCTCAGAGCAACCTGGGAAAGTGGAAGGCATCCGGAGAGGGGTTGAACRTGGTGGTCTTTAAAATAATCCCTTCCAACCCAAAGCAATGTAGGATTCTGTGATTCCCCATGGAGATGACCATGCCAGAGGGTGGTTGATGGATGCAACACCTTGGGAATGTTTCAGCACTGCCCCTTGGGTGATAATGCTGTGTGCCAGGGCACGACACAAATCCAGTACCGAAAACCCACCAGCGCTGCAGCTGAAGCAGTCAGAAAACTGATAATGTAAGAGGGAATTATGGACCTAAACCCCATAAAAGAAAAAAAACAACACAACCAGACATCCTTCTGGGTGGCTAAAAAGGCTGGGCTGCACCGCATGTTGCAGAGCCTCCATGGGTGAGCCTCTTTTCAGCATTTCTGCTTTTACAGCTCAGCAAATAATTTGTAACAAATAGTTTATTCAATTAATTGAGCCTCTCTGCTCTGGGGGCAGATGGCAACCTTTAAAAATGGATTCCCAATGGAAAACTAGACAATGGCATTCTCTGGCCAATTTCCCTTGCTTTCAGGTCAATGGCAGTGGTTATGATTTATGCACGTGCTGACAGCCACAAACCCATGGGAGAGGTGTGCTTTTCCCCATCTGGATTCCTGGGATTTATTTGTSTTTTTTTCTTTGTACCATGGGCTGTTTCACATCCTCCTCTCTTCTTTCCGTGCTGTTGCCAGGACTGGGAGTATTTTGTGTTTTTTCCCCAGGGGCACGGGACCATGGTGATGCTCCTGTCCAGTTGAACCCCTCCACATCCCAAGGGTGCTGTGGGGCAGTGAGAAATGGTTTGTWACCCAGGAGGGAAAGTGGTTTCCAGGGCTTCCCAGAATTTCTCCTTGGCCATGTGGATGCTGCCATGTCTATTCCCTCATCCCACAGAGACAAGCWGCCACCATCTACAAGCCCAAAAAGTTTGGGAACACCACATCCTATGCACTGATTTTTGCTTTATTTGGAGAAAAGAGAAAAGGTTATTGAGTTGCACAAAGGACGTGGGTGAAGACACTGCCATATTCAAACAAAATTCTTTTATTGAAAGTGTAATGGAAATTTCTTCATATTGCTTTGATGAAATGAGAGACAGCAGCTGTAGACAAATATGCTTTTTTTATATAAACAAATGCAAATGGATAAGGTAAAAATAAAGCTTTTTTTTTAACTTGTACCTTTAAGCAACGTAATCACAATATATACACAAAGAAAGCTAAAATAAAGCTATGTTGAAACCAAAGCGTTTCAACCAATACATTAGATAATTACAGATTGTGTCAATAAATACCCAGTTTTTAAACTGTTTAACAGGCAACTTTTTACACAGATACCGAGAAGAAAAAAAAAATTATATATTTACAATTCAGTGCCCTGGGGAAAAAAAAAAAGGAGAAAAAAATCTTTTTTTTTTTCTTTTTGGCACCAACACAAATAAAAAGAATAAATTACTGGAAAAAAATCCACAAAGGCAGGAGTCAATCCCAATCTTTCATTAAAAAAAAGTGTGTGTATATATATATATATAAAATATAGGCACATATTTTATATATATAAATATATATATATGCAGAGAAACCTAGGAATGTTACAAAATACATTAGTGCCAATAAATACAGAACGGTACCAGACTTTCAACTGTCAGCATTTTTGATGCAGTCTGAAGGATAAGAAACTACCACCTAGGAGATAACTGAAAGAGGATTTTTCAGTCTAAAGAAACAATGATGACAACAAAAAACAATAATAATAATAATAAAAATAATAATAATAATAGATATATCCAGGAAATCCTCCATCTGCCAGTAGTATTCCTACAGTTGCCCTCCTGCCCGGGCGGGAGCGGCGGCGAGCGCGGGCTCAGGACCCGCTCGTGGCCGTGGGGGGTCAGCTCCACTTCCAAGTTGACCGGCTCAATACCAGAGAAGATGTACAATTAAATAGCAATAGAAAGGATTAAAAAAACCCCAAGCAACCCATGTTTCGTACACCAGAAGTTTCCTAAATTGCAGGCAGGTTTGCAGTGAGGCACCTGTCGATGAGCAGGCATCCAAGAGCACCATCCCTGTGGCTGGGGATAGAAACTGTTCAGCCAATAGAAAAATCCTCAAATCCATGTTTTGGGGTCGTTTCCCTTGTCTGTGTGTCTCTGCACCCCCAGAAGTTCCCCCCAGCTGCTCCCAAGGCARCAGGGCTGGGACAGCAGAACTGTCTGTCCTCCTGTGCTGGTAATGCCAGGAATCACTCCCATCACTGAATTTTCCAAGGGGAATTAAAAGCYGGTAGGTTTTAAATCCGTTTTGCTTTTTCCATACCACTGGTGTAGGCACTTAGTGTATCACTGATTTTATGTCCAGTTACATCTCGTGGCCAAATAGTGTCATGTTCTCAGACTGATTTAAACAGTAAAAGGCCAAGGCAGCCCCCAGTATCCTTCCTAAACACGATTTATCTCACTTTAAAAACCAGAAGCCTTGAGTTTTTCAGCTCGGTCTTCAGGTGTTGTTCTTTCTTCCCTCAAAAACTGTACTCACAGGATAAATAACCCAATAAAATTCATATCCATCTGGTTTGCTTGAATTACCTGATTCACCAACGTAAAAAAAATAGTACAATCAGCGTGACCCACTGGATTTTGGAGCTGCAACATCCTCGGTGCTGGGGAGTCCTAAGGAGCACTTGCTGAGGAGTTTGAGTTGCTGTTTTGGCTTTGCTCTCCTGAAGCCCCCCACGAGGGCTGCCAAGATCCTTATGGTTACACCTCCCCACCGCTGCTGGCAGTTCCTCTGCATATTCAGGCACCATAATGGATGGGGAAAGATCTCATGGCCAAATCCTTAGGAAATTAAATAAATTATAAAATAATTTACAAAAAGSGGGGTTGGGCTTTTGTTTCGTTTCGAGTTAGTTCATGTTATTTCTTAAATATGTTGAAGGTTTTCCTTATTTTGCTCTCCACAGTGATATCATGGAGACCAGACACCATTCTCATGTCTACTACAAGGCTGGGAGAAACCAAGGGATGTTGCACGAACTCTTCCCTYGTCCCTCCCCTCCCACCTACTTCTGTTCAGCGTTTTCAGAAATGTGAATTGAAGACCAAACAGCCAACATGATTCAGACTCAGAAAAAACCAGGGTCATCTTCCTCTTGAAGACCTTATTGCCCTTCCAGGTCATCGACAAACCACAGTGCTATTCACGTACTACAGGTAGAAAATAAATAAATACAGATATATTATGCAAAAAAAATATGATTGTACACATAATACATCTGAGGTATTCCCAATTTAAATAAGGTTTCATGCTAGTTCAAGCTTCAGTGGCTAGTTAAATTCTGGAATTTTGCAATAAATAGATGAAGAATGATTATGTATATAGTGTGTGGATTTCTTCTGTAAACCTCGTCAGATTTAAACGTAAGAGCATGTTGGGTTGACTCTTACGCAAACCACAAAATTTCACAATAAATACAGCTTCAAAAAGTTGCCTTAAAAAGTTCCTGCAACACTGAAACGTTTCTAGAAAGGGCTGTATGGACGACTGGCAACGTTAGCGAGGAGTATTTCTCAACAGGTCTTTTCATACAAAACACAAGGAAATTCTTAGGTGAAAGTCTTTTTCCCCTCCCTCCCCACCCCATCATGAAAGTTTAGAAATTTTTGCACAAACAGCGAGAGAACTGATTGYAGCTGCAGTATGTCAAAACGTCCAYGTTTTCTATAAAGACCAAAAATAGTTCAATTTGCTTAGAAAGTCTTCTTGCTGTTGCTGTTTTTTATCTCCTTATATTTGAGTAGCACATCACCCTTTCAGTGAAAGTTTGCCTGTCCAACTGTTCCTCTGTTTTCCTTTCGGCACCAGTCCTTGCCCGAATCACAGGGGTGTTTCACACTTTCACTGTCTCCATCAGAGACGACTTGATGGCATCCTCCAAAAGCTGATTGTCTGTGAAAGGGGCTGGGGTTTCRGGGACGGATTCTGACAAGCCAATGAGGGACTCCAAGAAACAGGAGCCCTGATCTCCGGCTTGAGGGAAGCCAGGGAAGTTAGGCAACTGAAACTGTAACGCTGAGAAGTTATCCAGGTTCTCATACTCCTTTAAGGAGTTGTAAAGGGGTCCCAAGTTATAGTCCGAGAAGGACTGGAAGAAATCCAAGGAATCGGAGGAAAGGCTGAGGTCRGCGTAGCTCTTGGAGCAGGGCTCGGCAGAGGACGAGGCGCAGCAGGACAGCCCATCGCAGCGCACGTGGGCCGTGTCCTCCAGCAAACCCCCGCTGTCCTGGTTGGCATTCTCGTCCAGGCACTCCGACAGGTGGGACAAGTGGCCAGGGACAGGCTTGGCCTCGCTGCCATGGTCCTCGATGAAGAAGTCGGCGGGGTGGAAGCAGCCGAGGTCATCCTGGCCGCGCCCACTCTCTTCTTCAGCATCCGAGTCGTTGAAGTGGAGGATGCGYGCCAAGCCGTCGTCGTCCACGTCCGACTGGGATTTGTCAGAGGGGAGGTTCTCGTAGGGCTCCTCCAGGTCCTCGCTGGGGTGGGAGGAGATGGAGGAGTCTGTCATGTCGCTGCTGCAGCTGTTCTCGCCCAGGGCCTCCAGCTCGGGGCTGAACTGGAAGGCGGGCGCCATCGGCACCGCGCGCTCCTCCAGGGAGCCCTTCCCTGCYGCGCATCCCAGCGGCGGGAGCCGCTCCCGGAACGGGGGCTCAGCCTCCACCACCTTCTCGCTGCTCTGCTGCTGCTTCTCCAGCTCCAGCTTCATGATGGTGTGGATGAAATGTGTCTGCACGCGGGCCTGGTTGAACTCGATCCTGCCCTCGGTGTTGCCACAGCCGTCCTTGGTGCAGCCGCAGGGGAAGGAGGTGTGATCCATCTGGCACAGGGAGAGGCAGAGGGGGAGGATTAGCACTGAACCTGGCGGCACAAAACTGAAACTACCCATGACTCCTCTGCCCTGAGAAACCAAGTTACAGCTGAGGAGTTTAAAAGTAGAGATGAAACAAAAAAGGGAAAAAAAAATACCCTGCTCTTTTGAAGAGGTGTCATAAAAAGTTGCATTTCAGTACAAGCGAACAAAATTAAAAGAGTCCAAAAAAAAAAAAAAAAGGGAAAATATGATGGTYCAAAAGGATACAAAAAGGGGCAAAAACGAGTTTTCTATTTATTGCTATTTAATGATCTCACTATCTGATCTGCAGCAACCGCTAGAGGGGGGCTGTGACACACACATGGAGCACCCATGTGCACCCACCTCTGCCACCCCCTGCCTCCGAACACAGCACCAAGCAAGCCCAGAATAGGGAATGAGGCTCCCCAAATACAGCTGGGTAGGAGCCCACAAAAAATAACCCGAAAAATGTAACTGATTGAATACAGAGGGATTATCCCACTGTGCAGGTGGCCTGCACAGCTCACCGTGGGCTGACGCTCAGCTGACACTCCCACGTTCGCCTGAGCGCGCTGGGATTTGTGCCACACACCAAAAGAAAATAGAATTAAAAAAAAAATCTGGGGGAGGGGAGAAAGCGCAGCCTCGTGTGAGGAGAAAGCAGCTTTTCCTTGCAGACATTGCCACGTGGCCCATCTCCAGCAGGAGATCAGGCAGGTATGGGTCTCGTGGGGACAYGCAGCGGGGACATTCTCACCGCAGGCTCCGCACGGGGAGCCTGGGGATGGCTGCACACCTGATTTGGGAAGAGGATGCTTTCCAGCAGCATCTGCTTGCAGCCTGAGGGATGCCCCAAGAGCTTTCCTCATCTTCCAGTGCAGGTGAGAGCAGACAGGTTTACAGGCTACCCTCACTTTGTCCAACTTGTTCTAACACAGCGGGAACCATGGCATCCCCCCGTGCCCAGGGGCAAGGGCAGTACCTGGCATTTGATGCCTGCCAAGCTGCAGCTGCAGGTCTCGGGGTCGCAGACCTCGCGGCAGTCGCAGCCACAGTCCTCCCGGGACAGGCGGATGCTGTGCAGCTCCCGCTTCTCCTCCTTGTCGATCTTCTTCACCCCCACGGCCTTCAGCAGCGCCCGCCTCTTCTTGGCGGGGTAGGGCTGCAGGAAGAAGCCGTCCTCCAGGTCCACGCTGCTGACATCGATGTCGTCGTCGGAGATGTCCTCGATGGTGAGCTGGTTGGCCTCCTCRGACTCCTTCGTGCCGTTCATGGTTAGCTGAGGGCAAAAAATGGACAGAGCATGAGGGGCTTGCTTGGGAYTCAGGGCCATCAGAACCCTGAGGTCAAGTGAAACACAAAAGGAATGACCTCTGCCCCATGGTGGCCAACCCCAGGGCCAACAGAGCCCCCAAACCCCTGACAGGCACTGTGTMCTGGGATATCAAGTGTCTAAATCAGAAATGCCAAGAGGAGTCACAAGTGGATSCCAGAATAGAGAGGTACTACCAAAAGAGCAGTGTCCTAAGTGTCTTTTCCATCACTTTTCAAAGGTGGAGAACTCAATGAAAATCCCCCACTGGAGCCTGTGTTTTTTGGAGACCCAAACTGAGAGCTAAGGATTGATGCCCCCAGTTCTCAGAGGCTTTCAATGAGAATTCACCAATTAACTAACAACATCCACCAGCTCCTCCTCAACCCAGCCCCACGGGCTCCTACTCACTTTCCATTTCAATGCTTCCAATTTCTCCTCTTTCAACTTCTCTTCGAGCTTGCCCCGACGGACGTTTTCCTGCTCCTTTGAAAACTCTGCCAGCGTGAACTGCCGGGAGGAGCTGTGTTTGCTCACCATCCCCAGGGTGCAGCCCCCACGGCTGGGCACGCTCGTGAAGCCCTGGCAGCGTGGGAAGTAAAACACAGTGACCCGGTCAAACTCCACATTGTTCTTCTTTAGTCGCTTGGATTTCTTCAGGATGGACGTGGCTAAAAGGGGGAGAATTAAA
>NW_026623284.1:2354388-2360496 GCF_030028575.1 Malurus melanocephalus
AAAAAAAAAAAAAAAAAAAAGCACAAAGTCAGTGCTGCCATGCTGCAGATGGAATAGAAAGGTTACAAACAGGTAGGATTTGGAATTACCCTCACAACAGGGACATGATGGGACAAGGCTACAACATTTTTTGGTGGTGTTTTAGGGGCTAACACTCCAAAGGTGGGATGAGGATGGAGGGGAGACTAAACCAAGCCCTGCTGCACTGGAATCACTGATGAGATTCACYCTACAAGGAGGCTGCTGCTTCTCCTTCCCACCTGACATCCCCAGGGAAAACCCATTGGCTTGTTCTTCAMATGTGGCAGAGCATAACGAACATGGAACCAGCCACCCTACACCTCTGTCTTTCCAAATCCAAATCTCCAAACCCCTGCTCTGCTCCTGGGATGCCGGGGCATCGGCATTTCCAGCACTGCACTGCTCCAGCTCTTGTGGCCAGGCAGAAAACAGCCCAAATAGCAGCTTTTTCTGGTACTTCCTTCCRCCATCCACTGGGAGGAACTCTGAATCTATGGTTTATTCTCCAGAGACTCGTTTGAGAGCAGCTGCAAAGATGTTAATCTTTGTGCAGGTGATCCCCGGRTAAACATGGCAATACATGACTCTGGTTTATCTCAAACTGCTGAAACAYGCTACACACCATTTACAGCAGAGCCCCTCCAGAGATACCTGGCCCGGCACATCTGCACGGGCAAATGCAGCAGATGGAGGGGGACTAATTAGCCAGGGCAGGTTCAGAGTCAGTGACTTTCCACGAGTGTGGCTGGCCAAGAAAGTAAAGCCAGCCCTGAGTTACAGAGATGTGTGAGTGTGGTGGGAACAAGAGCCAGCTACACCCAAATTTGTGGTGGGGAGGTGTTTCTGGTCCTGTTCTCTGCAGGTGCCTGGGTGCTTTGGTTGTCACCATGGGAAGAAACAACCCAGAAAGGATGGGTGGCTGCTGCAGAGCTGGGACCAAGCCCCGCTCTTGGGGTGGCAGAACCACAGGCAGCCCTGTGGTGGGACCAAAGGAAAGGACTGCAAGAACCTGAGGGGTTTGGCTGGTTGGGTGGGGCCTCAAAGGCTGTGAAAGTGCAAGACMGGACAGTTAACTGCACCCACATTTCACAGGCCTCACTCGCCAAAATACAATGTTTCAGTTTCATGTATGAAARAAAAAGAAGCAAARAGAAGCGTTCACCCAGCTGTGTCAGCAGCTTCTGCTCACTAGCTGGGGTTCACACCAGGCCCTGCAGTCACTCTGATCATATCTCTGCACTGTGTGTTGCATTTGCACAATAACCTTGACTCAATCTCCTAAAACACGAGCTCTTTATCAGAAGGCAAGTTAACCACCACCATCATCTATCGGCCGAGCCACTGCACTTTGGCATTTGCTTCTCTCTCCCTGCACCCCTCCTCCGAAATTGTTTTCCCATTCCTGACCCTTTTCCAATTGAGCCAGAGAATATAAAAAGTTCATTGTTTTGTCACAAAACCTGGGAAGACAAGCAAGAATGAGACTCTTTATTATTACAAGACTTCTAAAGCCTTTTCAGTCCGCTGCGTGTTTGTGTATGTCTGCTAAGTGGACCTTAACTGCTATATACAGTGGGTGTTCAGTATAATTTACTAGGTTGGACTATTCCTCCCCCACAAAGATGTTCCTCTATTGTACTTTTTATTTTTCCCTTCGCGTGGCAGATGAAGGGCTTTACAACACTGCCTTCTGTGTGTTTGCCTAAAAGCTCTCAAAACTTRTATTGCTGGGAAAACAAAATAGCTTTTATCTGTACTAGCAAAGCGGAGGCAATGTCAAACGTGTCATGTTCTTTGGCAAGGTACCCAATTTACGTAGGAAACAAGTTCTGAAATGGTAATTAYGCTACTGGTTAATCATTTTTAAGAACAGCATTACGGGCCTTCGGTGTCTGATTAGGTTTTGCCTATGGAACAGCTTGACAGGGAATTGAGGGCTGGTGGGGTGGTCCTGCAGCAGCGGCTTGGAGGYACCCACATGCCCCTGCACACCCTGGCCCTCGGGTTTCTATTCCTGGAAATCTGCACTTCAGCAAAAATATTACAAAGGAATGATAAATAGTGGAAGGAAAGGGCTGAGGAAGACCACAGTGAGAAGGCTGGGTGATTATAAATCGGTGTAATGACAGGTAGCTGGCATCACAGCCACTTCTACCCATAAGGGTGTGCTCCAAGGGGGTCTGTGCATGGTGAAGACCCACCACTACCCTACAAAAAAACCATACAGAGGTGTGGCTGATGCTGGCAAAGTCACAGATACTCACGGGTGAAGCTGGATGTTAAGGCAGAGCTGGGCTTGGGCTCTCCACGGGAATTCTCCTCATCAGTGTCCCAGCCCGAGGATGACGAGGAGGACAGTGGGGAGCAGGAGGAGGAGGAGCAGTAGGTGCTGTCATCCCCCAGCTCTTCATACTTCCTTTTCAATACTCCGCTCATGGTGATGCCGTATTTGTCATATAACTGGAAAACAAAGGAGAAAAGCAAAGTGAAACACTGGCAGTTTCTGATGGCAGCTGTAACCCCCAGCAAGGCTTTSCCATCAGATCCCCTTGGCCATGCAGATGTGATTCCCAAAAAGTGTTCCCCTTAAAATACCTCTTCTTACTGTGCTCGCTCTGCACACCTGTGAATTTCTCTCTCCTTTTACAACACAGCAGAAAGAAACCTGACTACCCCAGACAACAAACTGCCCAGAAACCAATCCAATCAACGCAAATGTTATCAAACAGTAAGTGTTACATTTTGCTTACTAATTCTTTTATGCTCACTCCTCACCCAGATCGCTTTCTATGCAGTTACAGCTTTAACGTCTTGCTAATTACAAAAATAAGCCAGTTTGCAGAAAACAATCTGTTGGCATGATTTACTCACTACAGCCCCCCCGGGGAAACAGACTTATTAAATGAAGCACTGAAATACAAATATATCAACTGTGAAGAACAGCCCTTCTCCTCACGGTGCCTTTCATAGTCAGTCCCCCATTCAATAAGCTATTCTTGTTTAGGCTGGGTTATGTATCAAGCATAGTAGCAATTAAAAACAACGCAGCTAATTAAAAACAAAGGAGCTCTGTACTTGCCTAGATTCCCAAATTTCCTGCATGCTTTGCCCCTGCTCATCTTAAAGGAAAAAAAAAACAACAACAAAAGAAAACCCACAAATAACTGTGCTGCATCTTTTAAACTTTGCTTTTATAAAGTTTGTGCAAATTTGGGAGACAAAAAAAAAAAAAAAACCCAAAACACAAAAGCTGCAGGCTTTGCCTACAGTAGGTTTGGACAATGCTCTCAGGCACAGGGTGGGACTCCTGGGATGGTCCTGTGCAGGGCCAGGGGTTGGGACTTGATAACCTTTGTGACTCCCTTCAGCTCAGGATATTCTGTGATTCTAATGAGTTCRAGCACCCACCTACACTTGGGATGCTCCTGCACTGATGATGGAYCATTCCAGCTTTCAGACTCTGGCTGCACTGCCCCAGCTGCCGCTGGCCCTGCAGGAGCCACTGCTGGGTTATTTCAGAGCCAGTGATSCATTCCCAGAGCTGAGAGCCAGGCTGCTCCCAGAAGGGTGACTTGCTCTGACCCCATCCCACCAGGCTAAAAGGCACAATCACAGTGGGAGAGATGCAGCCCCAACCCAGAAACTCCTTCCAGCAAGGAGGGGAGAGCCCCAGCCACCCCATAATACACAAAAGCTATAGCATCCCTAGAATTTGGCTAATGCTGGTACAGCAGACAGCCCTGGGATGGTGACAGGGCAGAGACAGGGGCACCAGACATCCTGGTCCTCATCCCCTCCCACCACACGAAACTTCTCCACCAGCCAAATTCATTCTTTGCAACCCAAACACTTTCTCATTCCACTTTGCATGTCTGAAGKTAAGTCTCTGAAAAAGAAAAATAAAAGCAAAACTAAACCTGCCCTTCCGASAGCCCTGAGGAGGCAGCAGAGAYGCCACAGCAGTTTCAGAYGCTCCCCACGATGGGATTTGCAGTGTCCCTACAGCACCGGGCAGTATCACATTGCAGGATGGGAGCACGCACAGTTCCTTCCAAGCCCTGCACCAACCCTCCCTAAYTATGTTTACCACCAGCTTCCCAGGAGACAATAGTCACCTAAAAGGTCACAAAAGCCCCTGGATGAAGCACTTCCCCGGCCTGGAGAAGTTAATCATTCTCTGCAACATGCGCTCACGGGGCCAGTGCGTCCCCCACAGCTCCTGAACCTGGGGAGAAGTGATCCTTCCATCCCTCCTCCTCCTCCTCAGCAGACCTGGAGCTGCAGGTGGTTTTGCCACAGAGGGGTTGTTGTTTTTTTGGCCTTACTCCAAAATAGATGCAGAGAAGGTGGATTTGGCCACCCTCCAGCCCCAGCAGCACATGTCCTACCCGACACCTGGATTAACCCCTTTCCTGCCTGCTCCACAGCAAAGCTGAGCTCACARGCAGATACAAACCAGCAGCTTACAAAGCTTTTATTTGTATTATTTTTGTTTATGTGCCTCCTGCTCTGTCTCATGTCTGCTTTAAAAAACAATCAGGAGTGAAGGAACTCCCCAAATTCAAGGCAGGGGTCTGAATCAAAGCCTGGGCCGCAGCCAGAGGTTTGCAGACCCCATTGTCCACCTGGAACAGGCGAAAACTTTGCAAAAAAAAAAAAATCCCAGATGTGGCTTCAAAAAGCATCAGATCATGCTGCAGGCAGAATGCTCCCAAGGACAATGAGGGATGACTGTGAGGATGCCACTACAGCCAAGGGAGGGAGAAACCAGGTCCCTAAAATGCCTGTAGGACACATGTCCAGCAGCAAAGACCCTCAGAGATGCGATGCTGACCACATCCAAGCCTCGTGGGATCACAGGAGGGTGCTGGAGCAGCCAAGGTCATGCTGCTGAGACAAGGATAACTCCCAGCTCTGGACCAAAGATGCAGCAGCTCTGCTGCTCAGGTCACCTGCCAACCCAACAGCCCACCAGGGGCTGGACCATATCCCCCCCAAAACACCCCACAGGGGAAACTGGAGTGCTGTCCTGCAGCCAGCAAACCGAGCTGACACAAACACCAAGCTGGAGCCAAAGCAAGCTGTGCATAAGATGGTGCAACCCTATTTGTTTATTTTTTAAACGCTATCATCAGCCAGAAGAATGAAGAGAGGTGTGTGCAGCTCCGAATCTATGAGAATGAGCCAAATGGATAGGGGAAAATCCCACTTTTGGCATGCTGTCTACTTCAAGACACCTATTGTTTTGTTAATGCAAAGTAGGTGCTGTGCAAACAGGATTCCCAGCTAATGGGGAAAAGCTGGTGAACCTGCTGCCCACCTGCCAAAATATATTAATTTTCCCCTGTTAYACCTTCCTCCTCATTGCTGATTTATGGCTGTGACGTTTTCCAAGTCAAGTTTTCAAATCCTACTCAGGAGTGATGTAGTGGAGCTGCACCCATCTGTGTTTGCCTCTATCCTACCCCAAAAAAAAATCCTCCAGGTGGGCATTTTACTGCCAAAGCCAGGACAGTCCTCTGCTGCCCTCCTCACCCTGGCACTTGGGAGCAGAATTCACACCAGCCATTTGGATGCTGCCTTTAAAGCCACATCACCGAGGCCACTGGYCACTCAGCCAAAAAAGCCCAGAGGCCCATTCTGACACAAGGAGGATATTTTAATTGCAGTARTTTTGCAAGGAACCTTAAACCCACAGCAGTGTCTTACAAGCAAGTCCCAAAAGTGTCCACAGCAGCACAGAAAAAATAAGTATCTGTATCTGAGCTGCCATTGCAAATCTCTGCAGGCACCACTGAGTGCAGGATTTTACCACCTTCTCCTCTTTTTTTTTTTTTTTTTTTTTTTTTTTTTTTACATAACCTGAAATAAAATAATCCTATCTTCCTTTCAGTTGCCAAAAAAGACATTCTGTTCTTGGCTAAGACTTCTTACTCATCTATTTTACTGAAAACAGCTTTTGGAACAAGTACATAATGCAATGGATCAAACCCGCAGGAATTCCTCTCTGGCACCAGAACTCCCACTATCCTGGGAATACTTTCTAACAAATATTTAGCCCAGATGTGCATTCCTTTCTTTCTCTCT
>NW_026623284.1:2360658-2363018 GCF_030028575.1 Malurus melanocephalus
TGGGGGGAAGGGAATTGAATCTGCAAAGTCCCATTTCTGGCGCCCAGCAAGTCCAGGGTAAAGCCCTAATACACTGGAATGCAAGGAATTAATGTTTTAACTATCCTCCTCTTGGACGACGTCTCAACAGTAAATATTTCGAGTAATTTAGATTTAAGAAGGTTTGGCATTTGTTTAGCCAAGTGCTRAAGAGGAAGGCAACTAAAAACCCCTACCAGTGTCCAGTCTCCAGCAGACTGCACAAAGAGGCATCGTGGCTTTGGGCAGAATTATGAGGAGAAGATGTTTCASTGTTGTATTTTGGGGCTGTAGATGTGCTTTGAAGCGTCAGGAGATCGCAGCAGTGCAAGCAAAGCAAAGGAAACTCCTCGCAGTGAGTCCAGCAGCTGCCTTTGCTTGTGCCACAATTCCCATGGTATTGCAGGAGAACACCCAGGAGCAAGAATATTTCAGATTCTGGGGGTTCTGGCAATGGAGCATCCTAAAGAACRGCAGGATCCCAGATCTGTGCATGATTTACTGAAAGCAAAGCTTCTTTTGCCAAATGATTTGGGGAACACCAAGAAAACAACAATCCCCCGACCCCCCAAAACAGCACAATGCACTAAAACTATTTGTTTTCAGTGGCTTTTTGAGCTGGTTTGCTGACTTTAAAGCACAGCTGTCTGCCTGCAGCCCGGGAAGACCAACTGGACTGATGCCAGGACACCAAGGTGGACTCGGGTGCTGGGAGCGAGTTCAGGACGGTGCCGAGCCGTGAGTCAGAGCGGCTCCCGCTCCCTCCCCCAGAGCCGCAGTGGCCGTGCAGGTCTAGCAGGAGTAAATATTAGTTTAAAAAACACCAGCGCATATTTTAGCCAGGTACGGCTCCGAAGCAGCTCTGGAGYGGAGCCGGGGGAGTCGCTGGGGCTGGTGTTTGTTTGCACGCCGYCGTTTGTTGTGGGTAAAAGAGACCTCGGTGCGAGAATCACCAAAAAGTGCTGCGAGGCTGAGCTTCCCGCTTGGCTCTCCYCGAAATCTGATGCCTAACACCAGCGGTGATCCCAGTAACACCTCTGGGTTGTTTAATGATCTCCACACGATCGGCACTGATTCATTACTCGATCATTTAACTATTTTAATTCTTCGCATATTTACTTAAGTGGTTTCCCCTGTGACAGCCTCCCGATGACAACGCTTCCCAATTCCGGGGCTGACTGGAGCCAAGAGGAGCAGGATCATCCCCCCAGGACCCTCCAGGGGACAGTCCCACGCGTGTTCCCAGCCCACATAAAGCTGTGCTTTCCAGTTCAGACCAGATTATTTTCACCCAGCTGGGTCTAAGGTTTCATAACCTTGCTCCGGTTAAAAATAGCCTCTGCCTACTATGCAAYAGCAAAACCCAAAGTACGCCGCGCTGCCGAGTGGGAGCGTGCATCAGTCCGTAGCACCACGAGTTTATTCTCCCGTCAGAGACTGAACAGGCAAAACACCTTCCCCGGAAAGAGCAGCAGAAGTGTTTACTCCATCCCCTAATTTTTGGAAGGCCACAAAAAAAAAAAAAAAAAAAAAAAAAAATAGGCTTGTCAGATTTTTCTACCAAGCCCTTACTTCTTGCTGAAGGCTTGAAAGGTAAATAAGAAATCTTAGCAAATACATTAAAGGTTATCTGACAGGGCCCAAAATGAAAGGAGGTTCAGATGTGCTCGGCGCAGATTGTGCTGTAATAAACAGGAAAACAGCGAAGTGTGCTTTGTCTAGGAAAATCCTCTATTTGATCACACATCATGAATAATTCACACCAGGTTTCCATATTTGTCCTCCTGTAGGTACACGCTGTGCGTTACCTTCCCTGCTATATATACGCACGCATTTCCTGCGCTGAATTATTAAAGGCTTTGCCGGGAGCTGCGGAGTCTCTCCGGGAGGAGAACAAACCCAACCATCCTGAAAATAACCCCGCCCCTCTCCCCACAYACACACACCTTGACGGGCTACATCTGCAAACTGCTCAGCAGAGGAAAACTAAAACAATTTTAATGAAAAATTAAAGTCATAAAATAAAATAATAATTGGCGATCAATTCCCGGTAACAAATGACAAGACTTGACCTGGCAGTGCTGGGTTAAGGGTTGGACTCAGGGATCTTAGAGGGCTTTTCCAGCCTTAAGGATTCCCTCATTCTGTGACTTGGAGGTTTGTAAACGGCCGTGAGGGTTTTCTCTCCATCCATCCCAACCAGGCGCTGGCATTCCAGGCGTTAGTAAGGCTGAGCTGCTTTAGGAAAGGGCTGTCCCTATGTGTCAGCCTCTTCCTACAGCGACATTATGTAACTCGGAGGTGGCAGACACTTTTGAGGATGCCGGGGGTAGTAGTGTGTG
>NW_026623284.1:2364282-2365579 GCF_030028575.1 Malurus melanocephalus
GAGCGGTGTCCCGCAAGGAGCTGAGCAGCCACAGGGACAGATTGGACCCCAAAGTGAGTCTGAGCACTGCAGCCGCTGGAGACCCCAAATAGATTTGGGTGTCATGGGGATGCTGTGTCCCACAAAGGGTTGGGGAGCCACAGGCACAGCATGGACCCCAAAGTGTGTCTGAGTACCACGGGGGCTGGGGAGCCCAAATGGGTTTGAGTCCCAAAGAGGGTAGTCTATACTACAAGGGGATGGGGAGCCACCGGTACTGCTTGGACCCCAAAGTAGCTCCAGGGGGCTGGGAACCCCARACTGGATTTGAATCCCACCCACAAGGAGCTGGGGAGCCACAGGGWCAGGTTAGACCCCAAGGTAGATTTGAATACCACAGGGGGCTAGGGACCCCAAATGGATTTGGGTCCCACAAATGGGTGGGGAGCCAGGGACAGGTTGGACCCCAATGTAGATTTGGTGAGTATAGGGGTTCCAAGGGTTTGGGGAGCCACAGGCAAAACTTGGACCCTGACACACATTTGAGTCCCACAGGGGGTTTGAGCCATAMAAAGGTTTGGCGACCCACAGAGAAGGTTGGACTCCAAAAGAGATTTGAGTTCCAAAGGGAGCTTGGGACCCAAAAGTAATCTGAAAGGGATTAGGACCCCACAAATGACATGAGTCTGTCTGGGATTTGAGGCCCACAGGCACAACTTGGAACACCCAGAATGGATGTGGGTATGTCAAGGAGCTTGGAACCCACATGGGGTTGGGGATTCACATGTAAAGCTCAAACCCCAAAACAGATTTGGGCATCACAAAGGTTTTGAACCCCACAATGCTTTGGGACCCACCGGTAGACTTGGCCCCTGGAAAGTGTTTGGACCCCACAGATGGACAGGGTCCCACAGGCAAGGCTTGGATCCCAGAACAGATTTGGACCACAGGTAATTTGGGACCCAYGAGCCAGGCTTGGAGCCTGGAACAAATATGAGCCTCTTACCATGGTTGGTCCCACAGGRATTTGGGATTCACAAGCAGGATGTGGCCCCCACAAGAGGCTTTGGCCCTTTWATCTGTTTGAGTTCCATGGGAGAGGCTTGGCCTCCACAATGGATTGGGATCCAAAAGCAGGGCTAGGCCCACGAGCAAGAATTGGCCCCAGAAAAGCTTTTGGCCCCTGGTTGTTGGGATCCAGATCGTGGAGTCAGATTGGCTTTGCCTTGCCTAGGAAGGTGTGTTGGGGTGTGTGGGATTATTCCCGTGCTCCATTGTGGGCTCCTGAGCTCCCAGAGGCTTCCCACACAGTGATGCA
>NW_026623284.1:2365719-2371358 GCF_030028575.1 Malurus melanocephalus
GGTACCTCACGGGAAGTGGCGCCATCAGGATTTTTCCCTCTGGTCTTGCCCTGGTGTGTGTCAGTGATCCCTGTGTACAGGACAGCCCTACTGGTCACCCTGGCACCACTGCAAGGGCGAGGGTGAGCTGAGAACATCCTCAAGCCGATTTTCCTGCTGTGCATGGTYGATTCTTCCCCCTTCCAGATGCTTCACCCCTCTGCCTATCTCCCAAGCCCATKAACCTATAGCCGGGTATATATATAACCGGGTGCCAGAGGCACGAGCTGAGATTTTGCTCCAAATACGCAAATTCCAGGAAGGCAATMCATAATTCAAAGAGGTACCCTGGTGACGGGTGGGTCCTGTCTTTGAGGCACAAGGGCCTTCCTGAATATACCAGCGGAGCAGTTTCCCTGAGGTTTCACTTACCATGTTTGGACGTGGTCGTGATTAATATTTCCTAACAGGAAGATGTCATGCGTGCAGGCTTTCCTCTGCGGGGTTTGGTCCAGGGTGACCAAGTTCAGGTTGTACGCTGGCTCCTCGCTTCCTCCGCCTCACAGGCTACACCCTCCCCACCAGTCCCCCTTGGCTGATCCCAAAACGGGTCCTGGCACCAGGGAGGTGTCACCACACAGCCCCTGAGGAGGATTCAGAGAACTTCCATAGGACTAGACCAGGATACAGCATCACCTGTCTTTTCATGGTGGCTGTGGGGTGAAGTCACTGCCAGCCCCGAGCTGAGTTTGGCATGAGCCCCAGAGTAAGGGGCAAAGGGGATATCCTGGAAAACAGCCGGAAAGGCTGCCAGCAACCCCCAGGTTACACATTGTCTCTTTTGCTTCTAATAGTTTTAATGAAAGTAAAGCCGCTATGAGATAAGGGTCCCACACAGGGCAGAAATTATTTAGCAATTCAGTCAGGCGATGAATAATTCTGCCTCCACACTGCCCRTAGTTGTGTGTGTGTGAAAAAAAAGGGGGAGTTGAAAAGAAATTTATTTTTAGAGCAGCAATGTTTTTTTTTTAAATCAACCTWAAAGCACTACTACCTCAATAACTGGAAGCTTACACAGGAGGATAAATAGCCCTCAACCAATCKAAGGTGTTTTCCTGTGTAGGTTAAAAGAAACATCTCTGTTTGACTCAACATGTGTTTTGGTGCTGCTTCTCTGAGCCTCATTCTTCCGACAAATTAATTCATGAGAAAGACAGAGAGAGAAAAAGATTTGGGGTTTTTTTGTTTGGTTTTTTTTTTTTTTTTTTTTTAACCTGAGCCAGGTTGATGAGGTTTTTAACGTGGGTTTTTTCACCTTTGGAGGAGCCTCCTCCTTTCCCCGTGAAGCCGGAGCAGCTCGCAGCCCCTGCACCCAGGAAAGCCCTCTCCTTTTGGCAAAGGCTGCTGGCAGCAGCGGCCTGGAGCTGGTTCCCCTGGCTGAGAGCCACGAGAGCGCTGCTCCGGAGGGAGGAAATTCCCTGCTGACCGGCCGGGCAGGGATAAGTGCCCTGGCACGGAGCAGCGGCAGCGCAGCGAGCGGGGAGCCCAGCGGGAAAGCACCGGGGGAGGATTCGCTGTGATACGCGAGCGGCGAGATAAGAGGTGTGAGCTGGATGAGCTCCGCGTGTCAAGCTCCTSGCTGCTGGTTTTGTGCTTGCCCTGAAGCAGGAGAAGCTCTTTCCCTGGGGTTAAAAGCCTCTTGGTGCTTAAGGATGGATAAACCAGGAGTATCTGGGCTTGGAGATAGGATTTTTTTTTTCCTGATTTTCTGTCACATCCCTGCCGTAGTTCTAAAAAGGGTTATCAGCTGTATCTGGCTGTAGTCGTGTTGCTGGGTACTGTAACAACCTGAGAGTGACAGCACGGGGATGTGGGAAAAGCAACSRCAGCTAAACCAACCCAGRMTGAACAGTGTCCAGTRTCACCCCAGTGTCCCCAACTTGCTGCCTGACCCCGGCTCCTCAYTGATTTTACACCAACACAATTCCACCACTTTTTGCAAACTTGCTTCTGTTTGGAGCTGGYGCTCTAAGATGTCACATCTATAGGATTTAAAGCCCTGTGTGCTGTGCTGGTATAGACCTGCTGGGTAATTATTTATGCATTTACCGAAATGTGCTTTTTTCATGCTGTCAGTCCTCGCTAGAGATCGGGACAGGGCAATTCAGTACTCTCCTACACCTACAGGCACCCTGTGAGCTGGAGAGAGATGCAGAATGTCACCTATTTGCTGGTGAGCACTGATATGATTATTAGATTCCCAACAAATGCACACAAATCGCCGCCCTGAGCGAATAAGCRCTCATTTAAAACGCGGCCACGAAGCGGGAATTGTGAAAGCACCCCGCTGCTTCGGCCACTCGCCAGCAATGGTCAGCGGGCAAGGAAAATGAGGATGACAAAACCCCGCATTCTGCACACAGCTGGGTTCCAGTGGGGCACCTGTGTCCTCGATTAACCCAACCCACAGCTGACTCTGGTGCCATCAGAAAGCCTCACACCGGGGTTGGGAGGTGGGAAGCTCAGGAGTGCCGCGTTTTTCGCTCCTTGACATTTCGTGAGTCGTCTGTTTTAGCACTGAAACGTCTCAAGTGATGGGACCGCTGCAATTTCTCTTTCAAGGGTATCGCTCTCGCACAATAATTAAATCTCTGGCTTTCAAGCATAATTGCCAATGACAGTGCCTCTGAAATTGCTTCTTTATGCTCAGCTGTTCTGTCTCCTGGCAGAAAGGGCTTCTGCAAAAATAAGCCGGGGAAGAGTTGTGAGTGGCAGCGAAGGCGAGAGGAAGCAACACAAACTCCATTCTTTTCCCCACAAAGGACAACAGCTGTCCCTAAACATTGAGGTGGCCCCAAACCTGCCACAGTCCTRGATGCCTAACAGGCCCAGGAGGAAATGGGAGCTCGCAGCACAGCTCCATCATTACCAGGCCTGCTGGAAAACTGCAATTTTTCAGCGCTRGGGCCTGTCTCCTGCTCCAGGTTGGTAATTGGTGGTGTTGGCCATGTGCCAGGCAGCGCTCGCAGCTCTGTCTTGAGAGGACAAAAACCTCCATTACTTTATGCTCTCTAATTCTCCCAAGGTGTGCTGCTGTCTATCAATGGAGTCACCATGAGGTAATAGAAATTACAAACCTCCCCAGACTTATTTGTCTGAAAGCGTTTCTTGTAAAAATACTTATACGAGTCTCCGGAACCGTGGCACATGAGAATGGTAGAGAAGAAAAAGTTTGCAAATTAAATTGCAACAAAAGACTCTTTATCAGAAGCTATGGGAGAGACTCGGCCGAGATTTATTTCCCTTCTGCTGGGCTGGCTGGTTGGCAGCATTTAGAGAGAAAAAGCCATTTTTGTTGTCTGTTTGTAGCTTTGCARTGAAGCTGCTCTAGATCCCGAGCTGGGTAGGGTGGTGGGTTTGGCCAGACACCACTTGGGATTAATTTCCTGCACTTACCAGTGCCTCCCTGTGAGCTTTGGTAACCCCCTGCCCTGTCACTTTGGGGGCTCACAATGGCAACATCACAGTTCCACTCTTGCTTGTTTGCTGGCTTTTTCCTGCAGGCCCCCACCAGCCCCTGCCCTCCTTGCAAGAAGCACCCTAAAGCCCTCATCACGCCCCAGTCTTAACCGGCAAAACCATCCAGAGTAGACATACTTGCAGTGATGTGACAGACCGAGCTCTGGAGAAAATACCTGAGCTGTCTGAAGAAGTTACTGCCCCCCTGCCTCCAGCAAACCCTGATGAGTTGATTCCGGAATCTCAGCATGAACCCATTTTGATGCAAAGTCGGAGCAAATGGGCTGGGCTGTGAATGGGAACRTCTGGGGTGCCACACACCTGCCCCCATGAGCACAGGGTGAAGCCTCCAGCACCGGAGAGGGTTGAGGTGGCTCCTTAAGAGTAAAGAGTTTCAGAGCAGAGAAGTCAGRATCCAAAGCCATTGAAAATAACAGTATGACCAAAGCTCAATTTTCTCCTCAAACAAAGGTTTTTGCAAGCTCATATTATGGGGCAGGGGCATTGGTCCCCCTGGCAGCTCTTATGGTGCTTGAGCTGGTCTAAAATAACAGTAAAATACATGTGAATATATATATATATATACAAGTAGGTGTGTGTACATCTCTTTTTGTTTTACTTGACAGAATTCACAGCAAATCTCCCCACCAAAAAAATGCTTCTCCTGTGTCTCCAAAGCTGGAGCAGCATTTGGTGGCCACAGTGGCTACTAGCAATGCCTCAGGGCTTTCTCCTCAGTGCCAGAGGTCTAAGTGATGGTGTTTGTTTAAAATTGGAAGCCACCAAAAGGGCACCAGGCCCACATTCATGTGCTGAATTTATCTGTGAGCTGTCATTATCTTTCTGACACTTGCAGGACGCCCAGGGTCACTGGGTTTTAGAGTCAGGTCCTGGTGGCATGAAAARCCTGCTCTGAAAAGGACAACTGTGTGGAATTAGGCACAGAGAGCTAATTATTCTTTGTCTTTGCTGTGTTCTTTATGGATTTGATGGCAGGTGATGCTCCCAAAGTCCCTGTGGTCAATGCTGGGGCTTCTGAGGTGAATTCTCATCTGCTGTGAAGCTGTTTGACTCCCTGCCATGTCCAGGGGTCTTGATGTCCCCAGTGCAGCTGTGTCACCCTTACTGTCCTGTGGGAAGAAGAACCTGGCTCTTAGCCCCTGTTTTACCAGTGGGAAACTGAGGCAGAGAGAGGTGAGGTTTTGAGTCTGAGCCTAAAGCAGCTCTTGCAAAGCTGCTCTGATATCAGTGCCGAGGGAAAGCTCCAGGAACAGGGACTCTGGGTTGCCCCATGCGGGAGCTGAGAGATTTCTGCAGGAATCCTAAACCCTGACTGCAGGCACCCACTGTGCACACATCCTCAGGCAGCACAAGCACAACCCTGCAAGGTGGAAATTGCAAGGGAAAACTGCCACTGAAGAGTTTATGGCAAAATATCGAGCCTTTGGTAATTTCATTKCCAGACAAAACAGATGACCTTCAAAACCTGGAGGCCTGACCTCACAGGACCTGGGAGCATCCACCTCTCCTCCCATCTGCAGCCAGGAGCCACTTGTATCTGTTTYGCTTAAGTGATTTGCGGCTGATCCGGGCTTTTCCTCTTCCCCTTCCCTGCCAACCCCGACCCCCTGGCATGCTGCACTTACCTCAAGATGCTGTTCAGCTCTGGCTTCTCCTCATGGAGCAGCAGCTGCTGTGCTCTGAAAGGTCACACARCCCTCAGCTCCCTRCTYCTGAGGCTGCAGGARGTGATTYCTGCTGCAGAGCCAGCGTGGAATGGGGCTGTGCCCCCACCCCAGAATGGGGCTGTGCCCTCAGCATGGGCTGGGGCTGTGCCCCCTCSATCTCAGCACCCCCCAACCTCATGTGGGGTGCAAAGGACAGGAATTGGGGCACGTGGAGACTGCCTGCCACTCTGGGGCTGCTCTGTCAGAGCCATTATCCTTCTTGCTAAAAATTAAAAACCCACAAAAGGAGTGGCAAACGTTGTGGTGGTGGTGGCAGTTCAGCTCAGGTCTCRTCTGGGGGACAGTGCTGGGCTGAGCTAGTTCCTGTTTGAGGGGACATCTTGCTTTTTGGGATGCTCCATCAGGGGCATGTTCATCTTCTAAATCTGCAGTGCTACTGATGCCTTAGGATTT
>NW_026623284.1:2371853-2388348 GCF_030028575.1 Malurus melanocephalus
CCCATTAACCCTGCAAAGATCTTAGGGAGCCAGACAGCCCCACAGTGTAACCTGCCCCCAGTGCAGCAGGGTGGGTGACTGGGGGTTTGATGCATCTCACCCCACCTCCAGGTCATTTCCCCCAATCATCCTGTAAAACTGAGGAGCTGCATTTATGCTCCTGCCCCTTAACCTCCCCCAAAGAGTAACAATGAAGGTGTAAGGTATGGTATACACAGACTGATGCACTCATTAACGTAATGTGTACATTGTGGTGACATCTGTGGTTGGGAGAAACCTCTGTGAGACAACAGGAGAAATGACTGACACCTCATTTAACAAGAGGGAGAGATGGAGATGAACATTGTTCTGCTGAGGCTGAAATACCCACAAACTCATAGGAAATTGGAGCAGCTTGGCCAGTCCAGCTRAAACACAACCATGCTGCAATTCAGAGAGGATTAAGGAAGGGAAATAAACCTGAGTCCATTTGGTTTCCATTCTGGTTTTTGAGTTCCTAAACATTTGCACATATGGGATTTTCTCCCAAACTCTGGCAGCTGCAAAAAAAGAGTTCTGTCCTCTAAGCAAAAGCCAAGATTACATGTAATGCCCTGACCCCAGGAGACAGAAAAGGACCAAAACTGTCATTTTCCCTGCATGGGCAACGTGCACATGTGTGTCCAGACATGGGATTTAGGGGAAGGCTTCAGTGAGCCAGCATTGACTACATGCAGTCTGGAGGCAGGGAAAAGAGCAGGCTTTTTGTTTCATAAAACACTATTTATTTTATTTTTGAAACAAATCCACTCGAGGTAACAGAAAGCAAAAGATGGCAAGAATAATATAAAAACAGAGGTTGAGTTTAATTCAAATATTTAATATTGCAGGAGAGCTGGAACAGCTTCACAGGTGTAATTTTCTGTTCATCCGTAGACCCAAGGAATCCCTGCCCTGCCTGGCTCTGCCTGGGGTGCAGTTGAGGTTTGTATCACCACAGCTTCAACTCCTCAGAGAAACACTGCAGGGGAGAAATAGTTCTTGAAGTCAAGCATTATAATTTACTAACAGGTTTATTAAAATCTTATTAGAAGATTATTTTTTAAAGTCCGTTTTACACAGCTGTTGTCCTTCTGCTGCTGTCTAATCCTGGAAAATCTCGGGGAATGAGTCATTTGCACTTACTATCTATTACACCCTCTCATTAAAAGCCTGAGTGTGTTTGCATTTGCTTCAAATAATACTGCTAGAACCCCAATGGTGCCATAAAATCYCCCCTCTTGGAGCCTCTCTTGCTGCTGGAAAAGAAGTGCCTCACCCAAAGGTTTTGTGGGGTGGTTCTGGTGTGCAGAAGGACTCAGGGAGCATTTTGTTTGGAAATAACCTATAACTTCACTCCCCCAGTCCTGATCTTTTAGTGCCAGGCTTTTAATGTGTGTCATTTGGGTTTGGTAGGTCAGAGACACATTGTGGAGRGTCAAGTCTCTGCAGAGGACATTCCTGCTTCTAAAAACAACCTCARTCACCGAATGTTTGTGCCTCATGACAAGGAGGACATCTGGCAGTTGTGCATCAGGGATATCTGAGGGCCACTYTGGGTTTTTTTGCTTGGTTTTCTTGGTATCTGAAGGCTGTTGAGTATTAAATGTGGCCTGTGGGGTCGGACCCTGCATTGCTGCCTTGTTTGGCTTCAGGACAAGATGTTCCTATTTCCATGACCATTAAAAAGGGGATGAAGTAGAACCCAATACAAGGACATCAATTTCTGGAAAAGCAGAACATGCAAACACTGCCATAATAAGGAAAAATAATATTGGTAGGTACAGAGTGTAGTTTGTCACAGCTTTCATTCCCAGCTGTGCCCTCTCTCTTTACCAGCTGTGAGTCTCACCATCACGTTGTGATGCAGCACCAGGGCCATTTTCAAAGCCCCAGAAATGCACAAACGTTCCCTCAGCCCATCCTCATCCTCCTCTTCCCCACCCAGGAKGATTGAGAGGGTGCAGGGACATGGAGGGAAGCTGCCCTGTCATCAGATGTGYTCTCCCAGGTTGTACAAGGCATGTTCTCCTGACATCCCAGAGTGATCCTTTCCTCTGGRTCAGTTGGCCAGAAGTCAGGGGAAGAGTATTGCTCTGAATGTAACTACAGGAGGGAAAAAAATCGTATTCAAGGTTTAAAATCACTTGCTGCAGGGGATGTTTCCATTGGCAGAGTCACCAGAACCAGCACAAATGATTCAAAACATTTTGTTAAATGAAATTCTCAGATGATGTCAGAGCTGAGGCTGCTTCAGCAAMACCAAAAGAAAAGGAAGGCTGAAACCAAAAAGAAGAAGAAAAAAAAATTATACCATTTGACAGGGAGGGATTAGGAGCTTAAAATTATTTTTATAGGCTATCCAAATATTTGAAAGCTTGGAAGTTCATAGTTCCAGTGCTTTAGCTCAGCTCTAGAGTCCTGCCAGCCCCTTTAGTGCAAGTCACASAGTGCAGCCAGCTGGGCTGGACTCGCTAAGCTCACGAAGCCTATTTTCTGTTATCCAGCCCTGATTCCCATTTCCTATCGGCTCACCAACAAATCCCACCACCTTTGCCTGCCTCGGTTTCCCCCTCTGTCAAACACAGAGATTTCTGTTCTCTGCTCTAAAGTATTCTGAGAATTGTCACTGAGAAGAGAAGGGAAGCATCTCCTTTCTCCTGTGGCTGTACTTTGAGGGTCTGATCACTCAAAGTCCAACCTCAACTCTTTGTGTGACTTTTTTGTTGCACACAGGAAACCCAGGGTGATGCTGCTGAGATGCAGTTTCTTTTCATACCCAGCACCTGCCTGCTTCTCCAGGGCTGTGCAAAATAATCACWGCCTTTGTCCTAGCTCAGCTAACCCACTTCATCTTTATTGATTAATTGCTCATAATCCTATTTTAGTGAAAACATAACCGTGCCCATGGCCAGAGGATTCAGATATCACCCAGGTGGAGATTACAAGCTCTCAGTCTGAGCACAGAGAGTGAGATGGACTGTCAGAACAAGAGCACTTGTTGAGAGGAAAATCAATAGTGAGCTATTTGGGGAGGGAGAAAACCAAATCCCCACCACAAATGCATTAAACACAGACTACAGTGCTCCAACCTTGTATAAACCCAAATTAAACGTGACCATAATAAACTGTTTACTTTCTTTGGGTTTACCCAGTGGAAAGGAGACTCCAGTTTGCTGTAACGCCTGTGATACTGCGAGTGTTGGGTGTASTTTGTGGGGATATGGTTGCTGTTAAAATATTAAAAAATTGCTGGGAAATACTTGAATGTTTTCCCCTCCTTCCTTTGGAATTGTAGCTAATTGCAAAGTGTCAGAGCTGTAGCCTCAATTAGTTACACCCTCACTGAGGAGTTGGCTGCTCAACAGAGTTTGGAGATGGGSTGTCCTGCCTTTTCTCTTCCCTTCTTTTGCCTTTCCCTTGTTCACTTTATTAAAATCCCACGTTGAGGCTGCAGGGGTTAGTGTCTTTGATGCCCAGGCAGTGCTTACTTTCTCATCCCCCATCTTTTGTGAACTTCCCAGGGATTGCCTGTTATTGCATGAGCACCCAGCCTGGAGCATCAGGGAGGGATCCAAATCCTGTCCTCTGCAGGCACCCCTGGCTTTCACACTGCTCTCTGAGTTTCCTAGCAAGGGTGCATTCAAGCACGGGTGACCCCACAGCTTTGCTCCCTCTCTGGAGCCAGAGAGACACAGATTTAACAGCAAATAATGAAAAAACCCTAGATTTCCTTTGTTATGCAGCTCATTCAATGAGGTTTCCCACATCTGTAGAAGTCACCACATCTTTTATGAGATTTGACTGTCAGCAAGATGTTATGAATCCCAGATGTTAAAATATGGATTTATTTATAACTCAGAGCCTATAATAGAGCACTTAAAAAGATTATATCCAGCCCCCCTCCTCAAAAGATCTTCCTGAAATAAAAGCCTAAACTTTTATTATTTTTAAATTATTATTGCCGTACAATTTATCTTGGGTATTACCTCATTAAATGTCCTTTAATTACTGTGGCTTTGGGACTGGTGTACATTTGGCTTCAGGAGTATTGGGCAAGGAGAGCTCAGCACTGGTTCTTCCATCCTGGGTGAGATTTTTGCTGCTTGGAGGGCAGAGCAGGCAGAGGGTGGCGGGACAATCCAGCCCCAGGAGTTCCTTGGCAAAGCACAAGGAAGGCACAGCCAGCTCTGGGCACCTGCAATACTTGGAGCTGGAGGTGTTTGGTGTCCATTGCAGCCCCAAGGAAATGCTCTGGTCAATAAAAAAGCAGYTCCTCACAGCTGGTGACCATTACGCCGAGCACAGCGTAGGACATGCCACAGCTGCTGCGCTGCCGGAAGATGGAAATGTTTTTGGAACCACTTTTGGAGCATTTGTTCCATTAATGTTCCCTCCCTCCMTCCCTCCTCCTACCCCGTGCTTTTCAAATCGCAGCAAGGAAAACCTGCAAGTGGAAAAGGAGGGGCCCTCCGTGGGCAAGGGCTGCACTGGGGTCTGGGGTGCAAATATCCCTCTGGATTAATTCTCCAGCAGCACCTCCAGGTCCTGAAGGAATCCCACAGTGCYGGGAACTGTGCCCTCACATACAGCAAGAGACGCTCCCTGCCACATCTGTCTCACTCTGCCAACACAGGGGACAGGTCTGCAGCGAAGTTAAAAAGCCTCATCCTGCACAAGAGGAGCAGCAAGTCAGTGATTTTACCCCAGTTCACAAAAGATGCTAGCAGCAGCCTCAGGAATCATGAAACAAGTGCTTGAGGCAGTGGGGGCTGAGAGCAGCCCTCCTTGTCCTCCCTTCTCTCTGACACCTCACCTGCCATGGCAGSCCCTGTCTCTTTCTTGTTCAAGGACCTTGCCTAGATTTTGGAAACCCTGTCTCCCATTCTGTTCCCTTTCTTTTTTGTAGCTAGGCCACCTCCCAGGGTCAGTTAGGAGAGCTGATCCAGTTCAGAGATGGCAGAGAACATCTGGCCRAGTGTGACCACGCCATCAACCCCTTGGGTGCCACCACTGCAGCCTTTAAGGGTCAAACCCACTGGCCACACTACAAAGGTGCTCCAGCGTGTCCAGCCCCTTCCAGCTTGCAAGTGATGGGCTGGAGGAAGGCTGGTGCAGGAAATCTCAGCCATTCCAGGCTAAGGGCCAGCTGGCCGGGAAGCACACAGCCCATSAGCCCTGCTGAGCTCAGCTCTGCACTCATTTCACAAGAGAGGTGCTGGCTCTCTGCAGTCTTCTCTCCTGGGCTGGGGCAGTTTGGTGTTTTAAAGGCAAGGCAGGAAGAAGGATGTCTTGAAATCGTTCTTGGAGGTGGGCCTCCTGCACTCTGGGATCTGCAGAGCTGGAAACCTGAGCCTCATCTGCACCACACCAGCGATGAACCAGGGGAAAGGCAGGAAATTGGCTGTCAGTGCTGACCCTACACAAATCACGGCGCTGTGAGGAGGAGCAGCAAGTGGGAAACTGCGAGGGTCTACCTGGGTTTGGCACTCCCTGGTATGGAAAGGACCAGAGCTCTGGTGTAAATCAGCACAGCTCCTGAAGAGAAAAATCTTTGGCAGGAGTTTACGGGACACTCACCAATTTGTAAATATCCTTTTGGCGTATCAATTTGTGCGTCACGAGATTTAAAACCTTCATCGCCCAAACGTTTCCCATCCTGCAGAGAGCTCTGATCTGAATGTGATATGCACTCGAGAAGGTTTGCCAGCAGTGTGATGTTGCAAAACTTGTGAAATGCCTCGTTTAACCACAATATCATGCATTTTCCAAGCCACATACCTATCTGTTACAAGGTCTTTCAGATGGAGCTACAGACAGCCTGTGGGTCATGAGATCCTGACCCTGGTGTGTTTTTACTCCCTTCTTCTCATGAATTAACTCCTGAACTATTGACTCTCTGTTGAATGGATAGCAGAGTTCAGCCACATTTTACATACGGGCTGCTTTTCCATCCTGTGTCTCAACAACTGCAAACCCCAAGGACGAGTAAATACTTCAACCTCAGCCATAAAATTGATGTGTTGCAAAATGAGCAAAATGGGTTTAGTAACTTACAAGGCAGATACCATCAAGCCCATAATGAGCCAGGACTGAGTTATCCCATCCCTCTCCTCAGCAGTGAGGCTGGGAGCAGATCACCCCRTAGCAGATACTCAGTTTATTCCTTATATCTTCTCCACTGAAAGCAAAATCCAGCTGTGGTTGTATCAGATCTCAGGAGCCCCCCTGAAAGGAAAAGATTGACTTGAGAACCACAAAATGTTCAAGAAAAATCTTCAGCTTTTAAGTTCTCTTCTTGCCTTCTGGTTTTTGAGTCCACAGATGACTCCCTGGTAGGTTAAGGAGCTTTCTTCCACTTTCAGAAAGGCCAAAAAGTCATCAATAAAACATAAAGTTCCCAAGATCTTGTGAAGCACAAAAAAAAAAAAAAAAAAAAAAAAAAAAAAAAAAAAAAAAAAAAAAAAAAAAAAAAAAAAAAGGCAGTAAGAGCACAGATTTCATCCAAATTGCCAGTACCCTTAGAAAGTGAAAAATTAAAACCTAAAAATAAAAGGTTCTATTTTCTCAGAGGTCAGATGGAAAACATAGCTTAAGGTCTGGTAAAGAAATTCTCCTTATTATCTGCAAGTTGCTTGACTAAGTAGTGAAGCAGCTTCTTGTATTCCCAAGGTTTCTTAGCCAGCCTGACTCTGAGAAACACCTCTGTGCTCCTCTGGCATCAGAGATGAAAAGTTTGAAGCTTTTCATGCTGAGTCTTCATGTCTAGCTGAAAATGAAAACACAACATCCGTCTCCCCACTCCAAAATACAATAGAGGCAGTGGGGGTATATTAATAAACATTCTCACTAGAAAATACCATGAAGAAATAGTGGGCTGAGCCTCAGGGCAGAATGTTTCCATCATCTTGGCAGGGCAAAGTCACTGATGTGCACCCCCAGATTCAGCTGCAAAGGGGAACAGAGGGGGACTGAACCCACCTGGTGCCACACCAGGCTGGGAGGGAGCTGGGGAGACCTGTGGGATGGTTTCTGTGCCTTCCCATGCGATCTCCATCAGGCATAAACAGGCCAATAACGCTTCCCTGTCCCAGATATGGCTTATCAGGAGAGGCTGACGATGGATGAACTCGGGTCACAGCCAGGCTGCCTGAGCATGTCATCGCTGGGGCACCTTCTCTGCAGAGATCAAAGGGGCTGCTGCTACCCCGGGCTGGCAGACTGGCTCCTGCTTCTTCCCAGGAGGGAGGTGATGGCAGCACTTGAACGAGGCTTGACAGTAGGTGGTCTGAATGCTCTGGTACTGCCCCAAACCTGGGCACGGCATCAAACACCCTCCCAAAAGCACCAAGGAATTGCCCATCCCCTGGCATCGCTTTTGGCCCATGCTCAGGCTCCCACCTGGGCACAGTTCAGGGCATTGCAGGGGCCAGGGAGTGTGACCTTATMGGCAAGACCACCCTGTGGGATGTTTTGAAGGGTCAGGGAGGAGGTAACTGTTGTTATGAGCCATATTATTGTMCTCATCTTTAGGGCCAGGTGGGTCAAGGTCAATCTGGCCCAGCTTGGTTTGCCGCTGTCACAGCCAAACCTTCTGACTGGAGTTAAAGATGGCCCCTTAAGACTAAAAAAACCATATTAAAAGAAAATTAGGCAGCTAAATTAGTATCACCTTTAGGCAAGCRTCAGTTCAGCTACGGTTCCTAATGCAAAAGCCTTCCTTGAATTGTGGCCAGGCACAATGAGCTCCCCTCCCCCCTAACAATCCTTAAAAAACTGATGTCTCAGTTCCTTATAAAACATCAAAGTAAGGAAATAAAAAGGAGAGAGGAACAGGGGAGGTTAATATTTCCCCAGGTTTTCTCAGCCAGCCCGTGTGTCTCCAAGCACAGATCAGGGCTCTGTGTGTTCGGGATGTCAGACATTTGCCTGGGATTTCAGCCTGCCCCAGCCACAGATGTTCTGCATGCTCAGCCCATCCATACAGAGCATTTTCAGCAGTCTGACAAGCCCAGGATATTCATGTGCTGCATAATTTTTTTTTTTCCCAGGAAATCCTGTGAGGATCCTACAAAGCGGGAATAATAAAATATACATGATACATCAGTGTTCGCTGAACGAATTAGCCTTCGCTGCACTTCATCTCACTTCTTGCTCTTCCTCTGTCCTGCCTGGAAACTCCTTAGGACACAGAGTGTGCCCCTGAGTCCTTAATATTGGAAAGGTGCTCTGGAATTCCCAGTTTGTGAGTTTTCCTTGGTMATCCCATGGCACCACTGAAGCTGGCTGGGCTCCCTGCACAGGGATAGGAGATTTAATTTAATCAAGATGGCAAAATGTGGCTCCTGTGCTTCCAGGATGGATTCTGCACTGCAGTTYCCATGAGGACAAAGGAAAAAGGGAGAAGGAACATAAATGGAAACAAATCAGAGAGGATGTGCTACATGATGAGCATCTGGGTTCATCTGCAGGGCTGTTTTGGAGGTTGATTTTCATGTTATAAGGAGCATTGACATTGAAAATGCCCTCTGAGAAGGACAATAGGAGGTTTTAAGACACATACGCAAAGCAGGACTCATTGAGATTTCAAAGCAAATCAGAGTCCTCCCCAGCAACAGCAGAAAAAGAAATTAAAACAAAGAAAGTAGGTCTAGATTGGCTATTTGGAATAAATCCTTCCCTGTGAGGGTGGAGAGGCCCTGGCCCAGGGTGTCCAGAGAAGCTGTGGCTGCCCCACCCCTGGAAGTGWCCAAGGCCAGGTTGGATGAGGCTCTGAGCCACCTGGGATAGTGRAAGGTGTCTCTGCCATGGCAGGAGGGTTGGAACTGGATGATCTCTAAGGTCCCTTCCAACCCAAACCATTCTGTGATTCTATTAAAAGTCTTTCATAAAACATTTCCAGACTTTGTTTTGACTTTTTTTTTGATGTAAGCTCCCTTCCATCATTTGCCCATAATCAGTCACCCATTTAATAATATTAATTTTCCCAGCAAATCTAAGTATCTCATTTTTCTACCATTCATCCGAATTCCGCTCCAAAAACATCTGAGCTTGCATTTCAGTAGGTTCCCCCTCATTTTTGCATCCTGGGGTGCTCTGGTGGCATGGAGAATTTCCCTTTCCTTCCGCAGCAAAGCAGCTTTGTTGGAATCACTGCTGAGAATGAGAAAATGAGAKGTTTTATATGGATATCACAGGCAAGCTACCCAGACCCTCCTTACCTAACCAAAACCACAGCAGCTCATGCTCAAAGCTTGTTTGGGATGACTGAAGAGGCTGGGAAGGACACTCTCAGTGTCCACTGTCCTTGCTCCCTGCCCAGCTGCCTGGAAAACTCCAGGGCTCTCGAGGCAGTGCTGTCAACCAGACATGTGCTGTGACAGAAAAATAGGTCAGAGTCATCATGTTGTGGTCTGATTCCCAGAGTGTAGCCAAAGGCATTTCTGTGACTGAGTCTTTAAATATGGGRAGGGGAAAAAAAAACCTGGGGATGAACTTTTGGGATGCTGCAACAAGCGCTGAGACATTTTGGCAGTGCAGGAATCCTTCGGTCAYGGGGCATCCTGGAAACAGCAAAACATCCCAGGAATGACTGTGGGGAAGTGCCTGGAGCATTTTAGCCAAGATGAAACTCTTGGACAYGAAGGAGAGCTCTTCAAAGGCACAAAAGGAAACCTAACTCCTCTTGAATTTCATGCTTTGGAAAATCTACCTAGCCATAGTATTTTTTGCTTGACAGGCAAACTTGGGCTCGGGTTTCTCCTTTTTACAATAAGCTTGACAAACTAATTAATTAAAAAAATCAAGCTATCATGTTCTGCTCCTGCATGTGACACAGTAACCATTAAGGCATTAGGAGATAAATTTATCTGAGCTCAGGGGGAGGAAGTTCCAGGTTGTACCTGGTTTACATTAAATAGTAGGTCAACCTGGTAAAGTATAAAGTTAAGCACACAAATAAGTCTCACCAGGACTARGGAAAATATTACTGTGATTAAATATGTCATTAAATGGTGACTCAGAAGAGGCAGAGCAAAGGACACCACAGAAATACTCCAGATTTATTTCCTGTATTCTTCTATTTGGGTGAACACATCCAGGGGTTCAGGCATGGCACAGAATCCAGYAAATTCCTGCAGAACCTGAAAGGCAGAATGACCAAACACAGCAGAGACAATGTCCACGACCTGGCAGATAAAGACTGACCTGCAGAAGAACTGATTTAGCTGTGAATTTTTCATCAGGTGATCGCTTTGAGCCTGGCTTTCCACCCCAGCTCTGAGAGGCAGAGAAGGTCACTTCATGGTCCTTTAGGTATCTCCTGGAATCTGGGCAAATATAAACCTAATAGATTTATGTATTTTTTAGCTTTATTCATTGTAAGGCCTGGAGGAAACAGGTCTTGGTTTTATCGCTTACGTGTGTATAATTTAGGAAAAAAAATAAAAACATGTCAGAAAAAAAAGAATTCTAGAGATGKAAAATCAAATACAAACCTTGAAAAATGATTCTTGGGATTGAGAGTTCTTATTGTTGGGAAAACAAATAAATAAATAAATAAGTTTTTTTTCTAATACAAATTTGTCCATCTTGATCTATTTTTTTTTATGTCAATCTTATCATGCCCATGTCAAGTAAGCAGGATATCATTCTGTCATCCTTTGATGCCCTGCCAGAGTCAAGTCACCCCTCAGCTGTTTCCTTGCTTTTCTAGACATCTTGAGGACCCTTTAAGCCTTTCAGTGCAGGCCAGATATATATATATATATATATATATATATATATTTTTTTTTTTTAAATCCTTTCCTCAGTCCTGTGGCTCTCTCCAATTTATTAACTTTCCTCCAATTTACCCTCTAAAGCCCTGGAAGATATTCTTCAATATTTTTTCTTCCTGGCACACTGTGCTGTACATTAAATGTGAACAGAAAATCTTCATTCCTCAAAAGATAAATGTACAATATATATTAAATATTGATTGCCTGCAATGAGCACAGCAACCAATCCAGGCTCCCACTACCCYGATCTCTTCTTTCTTTGGCAGATTTTCCCCATCACTTGCAGAGAGCAGTAACATGCTTTTCTCCACAATATCAGTAAAAGAGGTTGAAGTACAAGGCCAAAACAACTCTGCAAAGCACCACTAGAAGCACAGGAGCTCAATGAACTGTCTCCTGTTGCAATTAGAGTTTGAGATCTATCAAATGTCCAGTTCTTAACAGATTTTACGTATGCCAAGTGGATTTAATCAGCTTAAAATACCTTGTGCTACTGATACCTTTATAAAGTGCCAACTCTATTAGCACTGTTGTCCCTATCAACAGGGAAAAGGTAAGTTTACTTTGACAGGATCTCCTTTCCATGAACCGCTGCTGATTGGTATTGACTACATTAGTGTCTTTATTAATCTGGTACATTTGAACTGATGTACTTATCAGCGGTTTATTATTGTGCTAGAATTGATACAGTCTCCAATTGTAACTCGCAGACACTCTGGAAATAATGAAATTCAATACTAGCAGCCCTCAGGCAGCTTGGTGAAAATCCTGGGGTTCAAGTTATCCATTTAGCTTGAGTCACTTGCTGCTTAATGACCACAACAAGTCTTGGTGGAGCGGAGGTATTTAATTTTCAACTCACAATAAGACCCTGTCACTGGGCTTTTTCACCAATACAGCACAGAGGCACTCTCTAAACAATTATTCCTTTTGTCCTTTTTCCTCCTTTATCAATATTCTGTGATTTCTGGCTCCTCCTTTTTACTCACTGTTAAAATAAGCTTTTCTTTTCTCTGAATATGCCAGGTTTGACTCTGAGTGGGCCCACAGACTTTACCCTACAGGTAGAGCATACACATTTTGAGGCAAAACCACGCTTCACTGAATTTGTAATTATCAGTCTTTTTATCCTTAAATTATCTCCTTTAATTTTTTTATTTTGTAATTGATACCAGCCTTAGGACACTGACCATTTTTAGCAGCTCAACAAGCATGTAGTGTGCCCACACATGTAGGTGTGTGTACATACATGTGGATTTTCTCCTCAATCTGCTATTTGTGTGCACATTAGAAAATCTACATAACTCCCAGTTCAATCTCTGCTTGTGTTTAATTCAAGCAGTGAAGGAGTGGCTGGAGATGTCCTAGGAAGATAAAGGAACTGGGTTCAGGAGCTGTAAAAGCMAAACATCTGTTGGAAAGCAGGACACTCCCCCCATGGCAGAAGCTGGTGCTGGATACCTGCCAGCTCCTCCTGTTTTCCCACATCAGGATTTTTTTTTAGCTGTCCCTGCAGCAGCAGCAGCAGCAACTTTAATTTACAGAAGAGGAGAAGGACTCAGAGTATCTCAGAGGGGTATTTTCCTCATTCCCTTGTGCTGGTGGGAGCTATGGGAAAACTTCTCAGAGCAACTTTGATGCTAGACTCGATATTCCTGCAAACATATGTTCCTGTCCATATTCCTCTTTTTCCTACCTGATTAATGCAATACTTGTCCCAGGAAGAGGACATCTTCCTTCCATGGAGGAGGAGCTGCAGAAGTAGATCAGGTTAATTACAGGTGTGACCTGAAGGTTCGAGGTGCACTGGCAAGRTTTCAACARGCAACATAAAGGAACATCCTCCCTTTGGAAAAATCAGTGTTGGAATAAAGACCTTGTCTGTTCAACACCCCTGAAGGCAACCACCCCTCAGGGGCCAGGGGGATCCCTCTCCAGGCAGCAGTGGCAGCTCAGACAGGGAGCTGACCTCAGATAGTGCAGCAATAAATCGAAATGAAATGGCTAAATTTAGATTTCTTATTGTCTGTGAGCTGAATCTCATCCCACCATGCCTTGTTTCAAGCCAGTTTACCCTGGAATTATCCTATCTACACGCTGTTATTCTGAGTACAGCCTTTCAAAGATCTCTGCTAACCGGAGGTGTCTCACCACCACCTCGGSGTTCTCTCCCCTTTTCACGCTTTCCATGGGTTCCTGATTCCTGTTGATTTTGGACAAATCCCCATTTCTCGGGTGTCCCAGAGCAGCCCTGCGATATCAGCTGGCCTTGGGGACACCAAAGCTGCCCCTGCTTGAGCTTCACCAAACACCTTGGCCTGAGAGGGCTCATAGTGTCGATATTTGACGCAGTATGGGGGGACAGCCCTGGTTTGTGATGACACTCAATGAGTGTCCCAAGAGCTTTCCTAAGCCTTTGGGTGTCATCAGTAACGTCAACGAGGAAAAGGTCAGCACATTTTGTGGGCAGATCTCTGACCTCCTGGGTAGCCCATGATTTCCCAATGCTCCTGTGCTGTGACAACAGTGATACATTAACTTGATAAGCTCGTGCAGGTCTGGCCTGAGGAACCTCTCCAGCTGTTTATCTTCTGCCATTCCTTTGCTTGTTAGACTTGGGGAGAAACTGAGTTTTCAGGGGAATTCTATTGTTGCCGTAAAGCGTAATTTGCTCTGCAGCAGAACAAGCCAGGCAGAGTGAGCTGTGACTCTTTTCCCTCCTTGCTGGCTGCCTCTCTGGCATCACTTTCTCTCATAAACTGGGCTCTTAAGTGGAGACAGTGCATCCAAGGTGAGGATATTACCTCAAACCTCCTCTCTATAAATAGGCCTGGCTGCCGCCCCGGGGTTGCTTGTTCTGCTGTCAGAGTATGGCTAAATGGCCACTTACGAATTCCAACATGTGCTTGATGTGGAGATTACAGCTGCTATCCAAAACAAAGGAGCTTTCTCTCTCACATCGTGCTGCTCCCTTTATGAGGCAGTTTGGAAAACTCCCRTCTCTTGAGAGGGTTTAATCCATGCCCTGGTGCTTCTTTTGTGCGAGGACAACGCAGCTTCCTTCAGACCTAAATGAAAACTGGACCCTTGAGTGTCTGTCAGAATACGTGTGGTGCCCTGAAAATCACAGGGGAGGAAGGGTCTGGTCCCTGGGGGTTCACCTATGGAGCAAAAGTGACAAGATGCAGAGTTATGTCAGCACAGGGTGGTGAGAGCAGGGATGCCAACCTGGACCCCAGAATGGCCTTGGTGCTGGAGCGTGAATTGGCCCCTAAAAGCCAAAAGAAAGATGTTTGGTTTGGGCTCAGAACTGTGCTCATGTAGTGGTAGTGAGGATGTCTGAGTTGTGATTAGCTGAAGGTGGCTGATGAATATTGGTTGGKGCACAGAGTTGAGATTTTGCAAAGAAAATAATTTGTTCAGTGCCCCTGCACAGCTGTGATGTCTCACARGTTCTGACAGAGCCAACAAAAGCTCTGTCTTTCTTGTGCTTCGTCCTTACACTATTTTTTCCTGCTCGAGGTGGTTTTCAAAGGAAGTGGGAATGGCTGTGCTCTCTTGATGGATGTGGGAACCGGGGGATCAGGTGAGGGGGTGTTTCCTCCTGCCCCCTGCAAGTACAGGCAGGATTTGAAGGAAACTCCCCACCACACATCCTCTGACAGAGGAGAGCTTCCCTCACACGGCAAAGCCTAACCCTGACACAGCAGCAGCAGCCCCTGAACTCTTGGAAAGCCCTGTTCTTGCTGCTGTGGAGGGGCTGAAGCACGRCTAACACAGAAACAACTGCCCTTTGAGTTCTGGCAATGGAATTTGGGCGTGATTTACTCACGTATGCCGGGTTGGCATCTCCAGCTGCCGTGGCGACTCTACAAAAAAATATAATTAACTTTCTCCGTGGCAGCCCCAAGGCAGATGGCCATCACGGGCCTGGCAACAGCAAGCCAGATGGCACGGGGAAGGCAGTGGCTGAGGGGTGGCCGTGCCTCCCCACCCAGCAGCTCTGCCGCAGGAGCCGGCCATATTCTGTGGGTGGCCAGTATTTGTATTTGCTTGTAAATTACGGCCCTCAAAACGCTAAACGAGYCTGGCTGCAGCCTCGGAGCGCAGCCTGGCTCCTATGACCACAGGTTTGAGTGGTGCAAGCGGAGCCACGCTYGCCTCCCAGCACAAAAGGGTCCTTTGTGCGTTTTCTCCTGCTCCTCAGGCGCGCTCTCCTCCAGCCGTGCCAGCGCTCGTGASTCAGCTGGACTCAGCCACCTCGAGMTCCTAGCTATCAATCATGACACCTACCTCTCGTCTCCTGCCATCTGCTCTCCTCCTTTTGACATCTCCAGAGCTTTGCTCCTCACCCACGTGCCATTTGGCTCCGCGTCTCCTGGAAAGYGTCACTGAGGCAATGCTTCCCTGCTCTCGCCGCCAGAGCTCCTTGCTCTGGTGGGAGGAAAACACGATTCCTGGTGATGGGAATGCTGATGGTCTGCCTGKGCTTCGGCCTCCACTGTGAAGCCAACGCCAGCAGCACCTCTCTCCACCTACAGCATCCTCAGGGATGCCTGAGTCACTAAACAAGGATTGCCATCATTTTAGGAAGGGAGGACTCATCGTTCAGGCTCTGCTGATATTGCCTTCAGCACTCAGCCTGGCGTGCTCCCATGTCCTCGATTCCCCCCTGGCTGTGGCTGTATCAGTCCCTCAGCCTCGCCTCACKACACGAGAGAGGAACCTCAGCTCCTGCCTGTGACCGTGCACTCGGCTTCCTTCCCACTGCACTCGTGTCCCAACCTTGGGGACAAACGGCTTCCATCTACCGGCTCCCAGGGAGTTCTATTTTGAATGTTTTATGCAAGCCAAAGTGTGCTGCAGCCAGGGCAGGGCTGTGGTGCTGGGGACTGAGGCATCTCCTGCGTCCCAAACAYATCTGTAGGCTGGGAAGGCTGAGCAGGGCATGTCCTTGGTGTGAACAAACATCCAAAGGGATGTACTTTGCCACTTGTCTCRCACTAATGCGGCTCTTGTTAGCTGATGATTTTTGATGGAGATGCGTGTGCACTAATGGGAGATTGCCAAGCTAAAAGTAATTAAAAAAAAAAAAAGTTCCTTTCAGCATGTTATAATCATTCTGAATTATTAAACAGGACAGAATTTTTAAAGTCTAATTCACTTTTCCATTATTTATGTTGTCTGCTTCGGTTTTATTCTGTCTTTTGAGAGTTACRAATCCAGCAGAAAGTTTCACTTTTGGGTTGTGACGCTGTCAGTGTTGGAGGCTGCCAAGACTCCCAACACCACTCGTTTAAAAACCCCGTATGAGGGCTGCATCCTTTCCCATTTCCAAGCACAACTCTTAAATTTCAGGCCATTTTTAGCACTGCACCTACAAGCAGAGGAATTTTTCCAGTTGCAGAGAGGGGAAAAAGCACATCAAAGGTGCGGGGCAGGGAGCAGCACACGGGCAGATCTGTCCTGCAGTAGGTATGTGATCAAACAGATAAGGCCCATGCCTTCCACCAGCGCTGTCTTCCAGCCCCTGCTAATACAGCCCAGCTCTAGCAGCAGTTTCTGCTTCTTAAACGCTCTGAAACAAAAGGGTTTTAAACCGTAATTTACTGTTTCTTTTTTTTTCTGACATATTTCTAAATCGGTTCAATATGGTCTCGAGCAGCTAAACTGAAGCGTTTGACTCACTTCCAAATCGA
>NW_026623284.1:2388387-2392333 GCF_030028575.1 Malurus melanocephalus
AAAATGCAAGGAAAAGAGAAGTGCTCTGGTAGTTTAAAGCAGTCAGCCCTGCACAGTGATTTAAAACCAGTGGAGCACTTCAAGTTTTCATAAGCACTTAGCTTTGGAAGCAGTCCGAGCCCTGAACACGTGCGTTTGCGGAATCATTTACCATTATTAGAGAGTTTGAATGGTGCTTGAGCTCTCCCTGTGCCCTGATAAGCGCTCCGGCTGCCTGTGATTAGCAGGGTGGTTTCAAGCTTGTGCACGGCTGAGGATGATTATTTTCCAGCGTGCCATCGCCTGTCCCTATCTCCAAAGATCTGAGATCTCCCAAATTCATTAATTCCTTCGGCTCATCTGAATGGAAATTACAAACTAGATGTGGCTCCCTCCGTGCAATTTTACAGCGTGTGTCACAGAGAATAATAAATGTTTGCAACCAGGGCAGATGGAGCAATAATGCGCACGCCACGGAGCACTCCTGCTCTGGGTCAGACCTGTTATTGAGATATGGGATTGTGGAGCCWCTRTGCTCCAGCCACGGGCTGGGAAATGCTGGTTTTAGAYGCCCCAGCACTTTCTTTTGAGCTGGAAAGGGCAGAAGAACAGTGTTTGATATTTCCATGTGTTTTACAGCATTTTGTTCTGCTGCACTGATGGACAAAGCTTGGCTAAGCCAAGCCTGGGGTTTTGCACCAGCACAAAGTCAAGGAGGTTGTCAGATGAAGCTGTGCAAAGAGCTGATCTTCCAGGTTTGCTGGCTGACCCAAGCAGGTTAAAAAAAAAAAAAGTATGAATTCAGGTTGACTAAAGATGGAAATGTTTTGCTTTTCTGAGCTGAGGAAAAATCTGAAAGAAACAACCCTGTTTCTTGTTTTTCACTTGTTAAGCTTTTCTGGTTGTTAACTGCTCGCAAATTTTGCAAGAAAATTCTGTTGCAATGAGAGAAATGGAATCGCTTCGGCTTGAAATCATCTCAGCAATTTCCCTCAGGTCTTTTGGCGAGGTGGTAAAAAAAACAACAAAAAAATGCAAACCCAAATTCCTACTTTTCCGTGGAAGTTCTTAACTAGCAGAAAGACCACATGGCCCAGTGTAAAATACACACAAAATGTCCAAATTTGTGCATGAAGCAATCTGGGTCAGCGATGCTGCTGTGCAGCCCAGCTCCCTGTGAGGGCTTTGAGGGAGCCCGGGGCTCTGCTGCTGCTGGCAGGGAAGGCAACAGGRGTTTGAACTTTCGAGAGGGTCCCTAGATTCCTCCATGTGGAAAATCAGAACAATCTGCTGGCAAAGAGGTCAAACTGGAGGCATAAGAAAGATAATCCCACCCCTACCTCCTCCCAGACGTGCAGCCAGTGGTCTCCAGYGCCCTGGCCCGCTCCAGAGCTCTCKGAGCCCATCTCAGGGCATCAGGAGCTGCCTTGTCTCTAAAAACAAAAAAGAGACAGAGCTTTCCGTGGCAGATCAAGGATGGGAGCTATGCCCTCTCTGCCTCTGGGACCACMAAGCCACCCATGCAAGGGGCTATTCCTTGTGCTGTCTAAGCAGGGTGTGAGTGCTCTGAGGATCAGGATTGAGTCCCCAGCCCGCCCTGGCTCTTGGCCYGGTGTCATTTCTTGGTGGCTCCACTCTTTGCTGATGGGTGTGCAAAAGGATTATTAGGAGAGGTCCATGTGCCTGTCCCTGCTCCATGGGACGCTGCAGCCCCAGCTGATTCCACTCCTCCGAGGCTCAGCCCTGGGCTTGTGTGCCCAGCCCACCTCTCAGTATAAACAGCTGCCTCCAAAGGATGGTCTTAAACCCTTGTTTTCAGGAGAAATTACTATTTCTGTTGCCTGTAAATACTCAGCTACCTGAATTTCAATCTTTCCTTCAAAATAATTGCATTAAAAGCTTTTGGATTTTTTTTTCTTAGTTTTGTTTTGTTTTGTTCGTTTATTTCCTGTTTCAGTTTGGTTTCAGGGTTGGTGGTTTTTTTTTTTTTGCAAGAGCAAACTCAAAAAATATTTTTGAGAGGAATGCCCGAGGAAAACCTCAAAACCATGAATTTCACACAACCAAGATTTCAGTGTCCTAAAGAAATGCAGAGCAGAAGGTCCTCCATACCTTTGAGAGAAAATAAAACAATTTTGGGCCAGACCTAGCAAGCATTTCTTGAAAGAAGAGAGTCATGTGTTTRCAAACTGCCCTGATATTCTATAAACCAGTGAGAAATTGGAACTGAAGACAGCTAATGCTTTTTGGAAACACAAAAAGGAGTTTGAAATATCAAGAGAGAGMTGTGATAAAGGGTGACAACCYTTGGGTAGCTGWKCTGATGTYTTTGATTGCAGGMGTGCAGGATRGAGTGAAAGCTGAGGATGAGGTTCSTGTGCTGACCACTGGCTGCCTGGATGATGCTGTTCCAGCCATTACACACCTCTGTGCCTCAGTTTCCCTTTGTTCAAGCTAGAGTCTTGCAGACAACATTGAGCTGTGTTTGCATCTTGCTCTAAGTTCTAAGAAATTTGTGGGATTGTGGGGATTTCCCCGCCCCGCCCCCCCATATGATTGGGTCTCTTTAGTCTCATTTTACAATCCTAATGAGGGTGAAAATACACCTGAATTTGCCCTGTTTCTGGAAGGGGAAAGTTGTTCTCATTATTAAGCAGTTATTTTTATGAAGCTGTACCTTGCGGGCTCTCAGTGCTCATGTTATAGTCATCAAAACCCAGGATGAGATCCATAAACCATTCTTTATGGTAACCAGATGGTCATCAAGGCTGCACAGGTACYTGACAGTGCCTATTACAGGGAAACACCTGCATGAACCTCAACCACTTCCATGCCAGCCCTGCCAGGGGGGGTGACCTCTCCTGCAAAAGCTGGATAATTACTTGGGGGGACATTGTCACACTTSCCCTCCCCAAGCTGTCCTGTCATGGGGATGTGTCCCCAGTCCTAACTCCTTCCCTTTTATTTTTAATCCTTTCACTGGGTATAATGTGAGTAGATGAAATATCTACACCAGCCCTCCTGCACTGATTGGAAAACTTCGTTGAGTTTTTCTAGGTTTCCCACTTTATTTCTGCATTCCCTTGGGAGAGGCTGCTGGGAGGGATTTTTGGCAAGTCCCCAGCTCACTGTGGACAGGGCTGTGGACCCACATCACCTCTGAGACACTCCCTGCTGGCAGAAGATGCCAGGTCCCATCAGTCTTCCCCACGACACCGAGTGCAGTCCTTGTTGGAGGTCACTCTTCTCCCAAATTTGGGGCTGTTGGCTCACCTGTGATAGCCAAAATGAGCTCTGTGTGAGTGTTAGGACAGTCCTAACTCGTGTCACTGTGCCCAGGAGCAGCCAGCCAGCAGTCCCTGGGTCAGGTTGGCTGGCTGGTGGCAGGAGGATGCTCAGAGAGGGTATTGAGGGGAGGATATTCCACGAAAAGCGTCACCCACCCGGGCACAGCGCATGGACAGTCTCTGTGTGACTGATAATTCCTAACAGCAGCAGGTTCACAGCACCTGGCATGGCAGGGAGGTGCTGCTACTGAAATGCTTGATTCACCTCTCCTAAAAATCAGAGATGGGCTGTTCTTGCTGTGTGAACCAGTAGTTAAGCAGAACTGGTTAAAAAAAAAAAATTGAGGAAATACACATCGTTGGTTTTGCAAAGCTGTTCCAAACCTGTTTAGATCCATGCGTATCCCAGCCTCCTTACGACATCCTGCAGCAGCCAAACACTTGATTAAAATAATGTTCAAACCCACCCTTTCAGGAGAGACAACAGCTTCTGAGAAACAATTGCATTTTATTTCACATTATTTCCTTTTTTCTCAAAATGAGCTTTTATAACCCGTGAAAGCAACATCCCCCGACCACAGCAGTGAACTCTGTGGTTTCTGAGCAAGGGGAGAGCACTGGGGCTCTTGCAGTGTCCTTCTTCCCTGACAACCTGATGTAACGTTCATTGATGTGCCACT
>NW_026623284.1:2392469-2395324 GCF_030028575.1 Malurus melanocephalus
AAATTTAAAAAGCCCTTACTCATGGGTTCTTTCCTCAGAAAGCCACACCACGCTCAGTTTCCCAGAGGCTGAGTCACGCTCTGACGTCCAGCATCCTGCCTCTCACCCCGAGCCCAGGGCAGCACTGAGGAAAGGCGAGAGAGTGCTCAGAGTTTCTCCTGTAACCTCGCCCCGGTGTGCTGGGAATGGCTGGGGGTATGGGGCAGCTCAGCACCGTGGAGGGGGAGTGCAGCCCATCCTTCCACAATGGGATCGTCCTTCTCAATAATGAACATGAGCAAGCAGGTTTTTAGCCCTAAAGCAACATGTGTGCCATAATCCTATAAAAAGGGACACTAAAYGGCTTGGGACGCTCCTGTAACAAGCAGATTTCTCTGCTCTCTGCAGAGTTTTTAAATTGTGTAGGTGTCTGTTTTCATTATTTGGTTACAGATGTGCATCATCGATTTCTTAAATCTAAATGCTCAACAGGAAGAGGGACTTTCTAGACTAAATTTTTTGATGCCAGAGAAGTGGTGGAGTCACCAGCCCTGGAGAGGTTGAAAGGACACGCAGATGTGGCACCTGGGGACACAGTTTAGTGGTGGCAGTGCTGGGGGGGAAATGGTTAGACTCCATGGTCTCAGAGAGCTTTTCCAACCTGAGTGATTCWATGATTCTGTCTGTCCTCTAAAAATCTAATTTACATTTGAAAAGTGCAGYCAAAAGTGATGAGAGTGGGTCTGATGATTGAACTTTGGGGATGTTTTTGAAGGTGCCTTGGTTGGCACAAGCTGTAGCAACTTCAAGGTTGCCTCTCCATGCCCTGCCTTGTCCCTCCATCCTTTCCTTCTCCATCCTCAGCCCCACAACAGATCTTCCTTTACCCACACCCCTYCCACTGGTGACACATCCAGCCCACCAGCTGCCCCTCAGAAATGCTCTTTAATGTCTTTAATCCACCCTGGAAGGACAACTTTGCATCTGTCCACCAGCATCTCCACTTCTATTTTAAACTGGGCTTCCAGGCACTTCCTGAAAATAGTCGATGGCTCATGTCCCTTCCTGAGCTATGGAGTTCCGTGAGTTATCTGGATTGGAAAGTGCAGATATCCAGAAACAAGGAGCAGTGGAAAGYGTTGATTTCCAGCCTATTTCAGCGTGGTATCAAAGCATGATGGAAAAATAGATGTTTGGGTGTTGCCAGTGCTTTTGAGCTTAGGGCTGGTACCTATAAATAGAAACACCCGAAATTATTCTTAGAAATTGAGTCACTRGTTCTTAATATTTCTAGTAAGCCAGTGGGAGTTGCGCTTCTTAGGACAGAGGCAGAAAGTGTGCAAGCCCACACACACAAAAAAAAAATCAGCTTTTAAAAGCAATTACTGGCCCTTTTGCTCTTGAGCAATGTTTTCCCACTCAGGAAGATTTGTTTAACAGTGAGATGACTCGCCCAAATCAGCTGTGCACAGCCCTTTTTAGCCATAAAGGCACAAATTCAGAGCCTCCCCCACAACCCTTGGCTGCTCCTTTTTGCAGTTACCGAGCTTTCCTGTTGGGTTTTTGTCCCCAAGGGCGCCTCAGCCTTGGTGAAAGCACTGGCCAGGATGGAATGAGGGGGTGGAGGAGGAGGAGGAGGAGGAGGTCTGTGGTGGGGATTAGGAAGGTGGTGTGGGTCCAGCTGTGCTGCAAAGGGAAGTGTGTGTGGTGGGATCACATTGTACAGCGTTAAACCCGTGTGTGGGACAAGTGTGGGTGTCCCATCACTTCATTGGGGAAAGGCTCTGACCCCAGAGGGTGGCTGGGCACTGGCACAGGGTCCCCAGGGCAGTGGGCACAGCACCAGCCTGGCAGAGCTCAAGGAGCACTTGGACAATGCTGTCAGGCACAYGGTGTGACTCTTGGGGTGTCCTSTGYAGGGCCAGCAGCTGGACTCAATGATCCTTTTGGGTCCCTTCCAGCCCAGGATATTTTAAGAACAGCAGCATTTTCTGCTRTCCATCAGAGACTGCATGCCAGCACAACAGCAGAGCCCAGGGGTGATTTTTACCTTGTTTTCTGCCTTTTCCTCCTTGGCTGCAACCAAACATGCTCAAATTGTTTTTCCTGCATGCCAAGAGGGAAGCAGGGATTTCCCTGCCACTCTTGCRGTGCTGACTGCTGCATCTGGTCTGCAAAAGTCACTCTATTCACACAGGCAGGAAGAGGATGAGTAACAGAGCCCCAGAAGTTCTTCCTCTAGCAGATTTATGGTCCTTTCCCTGCGTGAGGGCTAAGTTCTTTCCCTGAGCAAAATTCCTAAATCAATGGCTTGATTAATGGCTGAGCAACAGTTTTCCCACCGAGTCTGGAAGGACTTTTCACACATTATTAGCTAAAAGAGCCAGAGAAGACATACAGATTTTTAAATTGTATATTATTGTTTCAAATTGCATAAAGCAATCAGTTTTAAGAGTCAGATGAATAAAACAGCCTTCTTGGGTGTTCAGCCACACAAAAGAGAGTGAAATATAAAACAAAAGGTCTGAGATGCTGTGTAAGTCAGAGCCCATAATTCAATGCATGCCAAGATATGTGACTAATGACCATCTCAAATTGCAAAAAGACCTGAACTAGTAGAGGTCACCTTAATTTCCTCCACCTTAACTAGTGCATCTCTGATAAGCAGTGTGTGTGCATTGGAAGATGGGAATAAGCTAAACCAGAACATTCCTCGTCTGAGTTACACACAGGATGGGGGAAGGTGGTGCGGGGGGGAATCTCTCAGAAATTAGTATGTCTGTAGTGTGCATCCCAGAGTGACTCCTGTTCAGGCAAGCATAACATTTGCAATTTCCCTCTAACATTTTTCAATGGGTTAGGCCTTATTTTGTTAA
>NW_026623284.1:2395558-2412148 GCF_030028575.1 Malurus melanocephalus
ATTTTATTCAGGTTCATTTGTAATGACACCACATTGTGTTTGAGGATGGACAGGACAGACTGTCTCTGCCTTAGCAGGAGAAAATTCGTGCCACATCTGAGCTCTTTGTGCAGCTCAAACACACAATTATCACCCCATGAGAAGAGCAGGAGGTGCAAATTGTGGTGGATGCATTTTGGAGGGTTCCAAAGCAGTTCATGGGTGAAAACTGGGCCTTTTGTCAGAAATGTCCAGGTGTGGTCAGCGTATTGGCAGCTCCAGGGGCCGGCTGGGAATGGTGATTTACCTTTCAGCTAAACCAGACCTGCTCATCCTTGCAATTCCTGAGCATTCCGAAAGATTCACAGGATTGTCTTGGCCAAAAAGAGATGTTTTCCTGCTGGCAAGACAGGGGGTTACTCCCTTTGAAGCTTGGGGAGCAGAGGAATTAATCCTTTGGTAAAGATCTGTCTGTCCTTAGCTCCATGTCCTCATCCTCCCCATGGCCATGGTTGTCTGACATGGGAAGGAAATGGCCTCAAGTTGCACCAGGGGAGGTTTAGATTGGATATAGGGAAAAATTCTTCACTGAAAGGGTTGTCTGGCATGATAGGAGGCTGCCCAGGGCAATCGTGGAATCCCCGTCCCTGAAGGTACACAAAAGATGTGTAGCTTTAGTGCTGAGGGACGGGGTTTAGTGGTGGACTTGGCACTACTGGACTTGACAACCTTCAAAGTATTTTCCAACCTAAACCACTGTATGATTCCCTGATTCTATATTTTAGGWGTCTGTCCTTCCCTCAGTGTCCAAGGTGTGCTGAGCAGACAATCTCTGATCCCCCCTCAGCTGGACACCAGGAGCAGGGAGGGGAACATCTTCCTCCAGAGGCACCCAGCTGCCASCTCAAGGTTTGGCCAAGAATAGTGAGATTTTGGCCAAATCTTCCTTGCAGAGACAAGGCTTTGCACACAGCCGAAGCAAGCTGTGGATGTAACCTCTCTATGATGGGAATGTGACAAGCCACCAGGTGTTCATAAATTCATTTAATTTCATCAAATAAAAAACTTCACACCGAACACCAGTCTGGGTGGGGTTAAACCTGGCACAGAACCAAGAGGTTTATTCTGGTTCTTGTGCAGAGGCACAAGGTCTGAGTTTATAATTTCTTCTGTGAATGTGCCCTCCAGCATGCCAGAAGCTCCGAATTTGCTCCAACATGAAAAAAACCCATTCACCTCATCATGCTTTACAATCCAGCACCTGTGCCAACCCCCTGGGACCCTGCCATGGTCGGGCTGCAGAGCACAGGGATCAGGCCAGGTTTAGCTGCTGCTTGTGGAGGAACAGAGTCCCAGCCTCCCTTGATGAGACCTCCAGTGACTCCAGGGAGACCGGGGAGACTTGCTCAGATGGGCAATTTGGGTGTCTGCTCTCSTCGAATGAGTCACGCCCGAAATATTCAAAGGCATCCTACCTGCTGCAAACGAGCAGCCTTTCCCATGAAACCTCCTGTTTGCTATTCTGACACCACAGCTGGTTTTGCATGATAGAAATCAAGTCTGTGCTCACTTTGGTGTGATGAGCGTTGTTTATCAAATCAGTTCATTCCTTTGTGCCGAGCAAATTTCGAGGTGTTTATGACAATTTAAGCTTTGTGTGGGAACGCCACAGAAGCCCCAGGAATAGCATCAAACTAAAAGAAATTTATCTGCTGCTACAACCCACTGCTGATCAGAGAAACACACCAGGAGGAGAGATGAGTACCCAGCGGTTGGAGATAACTGCACACAATCCCCCGGGTGGTATTCCAGCTCTAGAAATTCAAGCCAGAATTTGTATTTTTGTGCAGAAAACAACTTAATAAATTGCTTGCTTCATTTCCTGGCAGTTTTTCCAGCTGAATGGCTTTGCAATCCACTCTCATGTCTGCTGGTGGAGGGGGAAGGAATCCTGTTGAAAGGGTAGACAAGCACAGGGGGGGAAAAACAAGACAATGATCAGAAATCGTAACTCCAGAGCACACATTCAGAGCAAACAGGACAAGCAGGGAGGATGGCAGACATGGGGAAGGTGAGGAAGAAGAGCCAAATTGAATGGATCTCAGCCCCAAAATATCCCAATGGATGTTACTGAGCATTAAATCCTTCCTGATCTCCCTGTCTTTTTGCTCCTCAGAGGAATGGAACTGGTTTTAAAGAAGCAGCACTTCTCAGGGTCTTACAAGAGCTGGCTGTGGAGTATTCCTGTAGTGATAGTCCTCATGGTGGAACAGACTTTTAACAAACCCAACATTTATTTTGGCTGATAAGACATGGCAGCGTGATCTACAGTGCTGAATGTCTGCTGAAATCCGATTAACAAAGCATGACGCTGGATCTGGGCAGCGCTTCTTGAATCAAATGATTTTAGATCGTTATAAATGACCTTTCCCCTAAATTAAAGACTCACAGCATCATCTTATTTTGACCTTTTTTTTTATTTTCCAGCAAAACATACCCAAGACAACAACAACAAAAATACGCTCAGTTGTCATTCACCCTCCCTCTCTTTTTTGTTTTTGTTTTTTTTTTTTTTTTTTTTTTTTTTTTTGCAGACAGCAAGAAAGAAGTTTTCTGTGTGTGAAAAACTAAGTGGATGGATGTTTGCACGGATACAGCTGAAAAATGTCACATTAACAAATAGCTTTTGTCTAAAAATTGTTGAATGAAAAGATTTACTATTCTGCTCATGAAAAGATCTCTATGTGGATAAATAATTCTGTGTAACTGCTCCTAACTGCTGACTGCCTTTACAATACAACCGGCTCCCCGCAGCAGGGAAGGGCACAACCTATGAATGGATCTTGTCCTGCCTTGGGCAACTTAGATGAGGGATAGCTTAGGATGTGAGAGATTTGCTCATGGGGAACTCCAGGCATGTCTTCTCTGGGTGGTCTCTTCTGAGTGTTTTGAGGCAGGCTTGGCTTTCAGGAAGGCTGCCATCGCTTTACTCAGACTCCAAATGTCACTGCCGTGCTGCTCTGCAGGAGAGGGCTGGCATTCYGTGCCCTGGGACTGTGGTTACCAAGCCCTGGGGCTACACAGACCTGGACTCCCTCCTGGTCTCCTCCAAGCGCCTCTTCAAGTGGTGTTTTTTGTGTATTTGTTTGTTYGTTTTCCCAAAAGAATAGCCCCAAAACAAAACAGGCAAGGAGCAAACGCCAACATGSTTTTTTAGCTCCTCTTAGATTAAATTATTTGATCCTGTTACAAAGGGAATTAACCTGTGAAGCTTGTGGGACCTTCTGGGGGAATGCCATGGGAGTTTTTCAGCAGAGTGACCAATGCTCCTTTTGGCAGAAAGAAACCAAAGTGGGAGCAGAAACGTTCCCTTTTCCCCATTCTCGTCTTTCCCTCCAGGTCTGCAGGAAATTTCTCCGTTTGCAGGTTCAAGGGAAATTGGAGAAGTTGTTGGCAAAGGGTTATTAAACACAGAAACCCTGCATTCAGCTCAGACAGCCCCTGGTGCTGGGGGAGACCCTGGAGACAGCATCCCACCTCCCCCCCGTGGCATCTCTGCGTGGCTCTGCTGGGTTCTAGGCTGGCTGGACCTTATTTTCTGGCCCAATTCAGCCACTTCCCTGCTCACCACAGCTCTGGATTTGCAGTACTCTGAGAGCTGAGCTCCTGCAGGCTGGGTGGAAGGGATGAGGGTGGATKATGTTCGTCCCCGGTTCCAAAACATCACTTATTCACCTTAATTTACAACAAGTTCTTCAAAGACTGGCCCTTTGCACAGGATGGARACCATAATTTTTGCTTAGGAGAGTGGATTGGAAGCTTTTATATATTTTTATTTTTTATTAACCCATGTGGCCTCAGGATCAAGCCCTTACTCATGTATCTGTGAATATATATATTTATAAAAGTATGTGTGTGCTTGTGTGTTTGCGTTCTTGTGTGTGGTATGTAATAGCTCAAAACTGATTTCTACAAAACTCATTTACTAAACACTTTTAAGCAGTAAATGAGCTTGGGAAAAGCTGGGAGAACTGGTGAATGAGTTAAAAAAGAGTAACTGGGGTTTTGTTTTTTTTTTTCTCTACAGCTCCAGAAGTGAAGCACAGTTAAAAGCACAAAGCAAAAACCACCATAAGACCAAAAGCAACAATAGAGTGTTTTCCTTCCTGTGTGTTTGTTACAGTTCTTGCTGGCCATGCAAAAAAAAAAAAAAAAAAAAAAAAAAAAAAGCCCAAATAAAATCTGGCACACAGGTCATTATGTTCTTTGGGAATCAGAAATAGACTGAGTGGGCTTGGTAGGCAAACACACATTTCACAAGCTCCTTCTTGTCACAAAGCCAATATTTGTTCAGGAGAGAATTCTTCCTTTGGGTAATTAATATTTTTTTGCTATTTATTGCTCGCTGGATGGATGTTTTGGAACGCACGAGGAAGGAGGGGGGGAAACCTGGCAGCGTTCCTTGCAGTTATTCCACTGCTGCTGAGGCCTTCCAACAAAAATCACAGCACCGAGCGTACATTCCTTTCGTAAGCAAAATGGATCATCAGGCGATGGAATGGCTTCAAAGGAATGTGTGCATCATGCYTTTGACATTTTGCTACAGCTAGAACAGGAGGGGAGGGGAAAAAAAACGAGCTATGGATGAGCACTTTCCTCAGATTGTACATTTCTTCTTGCTTGTCCACTGTGAAGGAAGATTTCCAGTTGGCACCTGGGAGGCTGGAGCTGTTCCTCTTCCAAGCCGCACGCTCGAGAAAAGCCAGAGAGTTTACATTAGAGAGGAACAGGAGGTGAAGGAAATTGTAAACTCGAGTGAGATGTTATAGGGCAGGTTAGATGCTGGTGGGTAGACTCACAAAAGTGGAATGCTATTGCTAAAATCTGGCTCCTTCCAAAAAACCCGTAACGTTGTCAAAGCCTTGAGTTTTGTCTGCTAGTTTCAGACATTCCAACATMTGCTTCTTATTTTGTTTTTAATACTTACAGTCCATCCAGAGACAATTCATGGCAACTGTGGCTATTGTAACACTATATAAAACACGGGGTTTGATGACAACTGATATGAAGTGTGATTGGAAAAAATAATGCCCCCTGGTAATGATAATATTTCCTGCTCAGATTGGTCTCACGATAATAGGGCTGCTCCAGTGGTGTTTTCAGAGTTATATACAGGACTCTGGTATTACATTACAGCTGCTGCCTACTTATACATCCGTGTGAATAGGAGGGAATAACTGCACATGCAGAAACATCAGAATGCCTGAAAACGAGGGCCAAAAAATGGCAATTCCCTGCTTGACTTGGGACAGGGGTGGGAGAAGCATTGCCCACTTGGACATGGCTGACCAGGGATGCATCTTAGGGGTTGGAAGGAGRTGATCTTTATGGTCTCTTCYAACMCAAACCATTCTATGGCTCTGTRATCTTGCYTTGTTTCAAYGACAAAAGTGTCCCAGGCACCCCTGGCCCTGCAGGTCCCTGCCCTGCCCCAGCAGCCCTCCTTGGCCAGCCCATCCTTGGGCCCTTGGCAGCCTGGCTCCAGCAGTCAGAAAYAGCCCGGAGCAGGAAGCTTGGCTTTCAAAGGGGAGGGTGGATGTGGATGAGAAGCAGAGCTGCTGCTCTGGAGGGAGGCAGGGAGAGGGGGGACCACAACCTGCCCTCTGGATGGGGCTGCAGATGGCTCCCTTCATCCTGGTCCAAGAGGAAACACGTGCAAACCCTTTGCTGTAGCTCCACGAGCAGCCCAGCTCCCCAGCTCAGGGGGSCTCCTCTCATGTAGGGACAGAGTCACCGCTGGTTTGGGACACCAGCCCTAATCTGAGCCTGTTTCCCCATCTCATCCTCCTCACTCCATGGCACTCAATTCCAGCAGAGCTAGGAATGGRCTCTGTTTTCTGCCCTCTGGCTATTAGCATTTAAATCCTCTCTTTTTCCACAGGGTTCCAGGTTTCAGAGGTCAGTGGGTGTAAGCAGGCTGCTGCAGGTTTCCCAGTCCAGAAGTGCACATATATCCACATTGGTGAAAAACATGCCCGAGAGGCTGACACTGCAGGACTGGGACAGGACAAGGACTGTGCAATTATCCATTGGCTTTCTGTGACCTGCAGCAAATTCCTGCCCAGATTAAAGGCCTGAATCAATGGATGTCAGATCAGGGCATTTCTACTCAAACTTTAAATTCCCTTAAGCTCTGCGTGGCAGCGAGCTCTGCACGCCCACTGTGACTGCAGGACGGACATTGGAGCCCAACGTGCAGCTCACACTGGCCTTGGGCAGCATGAAGAGCTCAAAGCTGATTCCTGCTCTTGAAGGTGACCACAACAGCCCTCAGGAGGCAACTTCAGCTGCGAAAGTTGTCCAGGAAAGATGGSAACAAAGGAGTCATTCCTGAAGGAGGAAAAGTCAAAGGGACTTTCCTTATGACTCTAGGAGAGGGGTTTTGGCTCTCTCAACCTGGCTTCAGTCCCACGCAGAAAAACTGAGAGAAGATAAGGGCAAACATCTCTGTTTTCATGGCTGGTGGGAATCCTGGAAACCATGAAACTGGGCTGTGGGATTTCACCTGCGGAAGGCAGGGATGCCTCAAAGACTCCTGTACCAGGGGAATGTSTTACCCAAAAGAAGCAAGGAGAGGATGCTGGTGCATGCAGAGACCCCCATGAATTCAGAGCCCAAGACCACATATCTGGCAGTTATCTGAGCAGGGGAATATAAGACAGAGCTGGCAAACAAGGTCTGATCTCACTCAGAGAGGGAGGGAACTGAGTCACCCAGAGATGCACCAACATCAAGGGGAAACTTCAAAGAGGCCAAGAAACTCAGGATCAAGGACTCCAAGGAAATATCTTCAAAGGCTGAGCAATCTGACCCTGGGGCTGGGAACAGTGCTAGTGTCCACCCTCCTYGGGATGACGGTGGAAGGGGAAATTTTGCAACTCTCCAAAGTCTGCAAACACGCGCGAAGACACGCGGAAATTGGGAGTCGTGAGAGACATCGGGCGTCACTCCTTGGGAGAGACATCAGCCGAGGTCCCCAGTGTTCTCATGAGAGAGCAGACAGGACTTTGTCTTACCAAATCCTGACGAGAGCCTTTGGCTCTGAATCATGAATATTGGTAGTGAAATTTCCCACTGGGCTTTTATTCTTCCCAAACTCTTTCACAACTTCCCTGCTCTGCAAATTGTGCTGAGCTGCTGCTGCTGCAGAAGGACCCTCAGTTCCCATTTCAGCGATGTCACAGAGGAACAGCGAGYGTGGGGGGACTGAGGGGAGTCACTTACACATGGGAATAACTCTCATCCCTCTCTAGAGCAGCACCTTGCAGAGCTGGTTATCATTCTGTCATCCTTTGSTGTCCTCAGAGGTTTCCTTCAGCCTCATGTCCAGCATGAGGTGATGCAGTTTGCTCTTGGGTTGCTGGCTGATGTCATGGAAACTCATTTCCCTGTCAAGAATCCCAACCCACTGCACTTGGACAGGCTTTGGGGACAGCCCCACAGCCACCTGACCTGTCCCAGCACACACTGTGTCAGCAGAATAAGGACAAAGCCTCTGGAGTAGGTGACCCTGGAGCCACTTGCCCAAACGGTGCCCAAAGGCAGATTTGCCTGGCACCAAAGGCAATGAGGACATTTGTCACTAATGGGGCTGTCAGTCCCAGGAAGAGAGGGAACAGCCTGCCACAAGGTGAAGCACAGCCAGCTTTATTCCTGGAGCCTGCCCTGGGCCTGAGCCTGGTCCCTCTAGCTTAGAGAGGCAAGAAGGGGGCTCAGATCTCTCAGCATCAGTGACAGCCAGCCTTGGTGTGATTTGAGCATGGCCAGGGCTAAGTGGTGATGGAAAATCCCCAGGGCAGGTTTTACCTGCGCTGGAACTCCTGCCTTTGCACTGTGAAGGCAAAGCCCTGGGTCAGAGGTGATAGAAAGAGCAGCTTCAGGGTTCAAGATGCTGAGAACAGGCATTCTGTGCACCCAAGCACTGCAGAATCACAGAACCATTAAGATTGGAAMAGACCTCTGAGATCATTGAGTGATCTTTGACCAAACTAAACCACAGCATCCAGTCCCACGCCCATTTGTTTCTTGAACACTTCCAGGRGTGTTGACTCCACCACTTCCTTGAGCAGACCATTCCCACACTTGACAACCCTTTCTGTGAAGAAATGCTCCCTGATGTTCAGCTTGAACATCCTCTGGTGCAGATTTAGGCCATTTCCTCCCTTCCTGAAGAGAAGCGTCCACAAGGTCAGCAGAGGTTTGGACACTGGGCAGGGACCACACAGCTCCCCCTGTCCATCCCACCGAGCAGTCTCGACACCCCAGCTCCATCCCCTGAGTGCCAAGGATGGCTCCATCCAGCTGGCACCCGACAGGACAGGACAGGCTGAGAGCTGTACTGCAGCCACCATGGGAGCTCTCAGGGCTGCCACTCTCCTGCCCTGGCTGCCGTGTTCCCCTCGACACCAGCACAGGTGGGCACCTWGCCCAGAGCAGCCCCTCCCTCCTGTGCCCGGGCTGGGCAGACACCAGCACCCAGCTGTGTGGGTTTGCTGTCTGCCTGCGATAAAAATCACAAAGAGATGGCTTTTTTCGTAACAGCTCTGATTCTTCTTCTCTTTTATGTCTGCAATCTCCTCCTGGGCAYTGCTGCGAGGGGCAAAAACATTCCCAGTGACAGGCACGGTGAGGATGGCTCACCCYGCAGCAAGCAGAAAACATTTCCATGGCGCTGGACCCAAGCAGTGACCAGAGGCCAGATGATGATTTTAGTTTTATTGGCAGAAATCCACTGGGATAACTCAGGTTTGCCGTGCTCTGAGTGGGATCACAGCCCCCTGCATGCTTGCTCTGATTCTCRGGTGCAAGTTTGGCTTTCTGGATGGGAACGCAGCCGGTTGTTGCCAGCCAGGAAACCGGCTCGTTTGGCATTGGCAGCAACTGGCTGCCAACACTGCAGCTAGGCTTTTAGCCCATATGTGAATTTATTTTTTTGTTTTCCTCAGTGGTAAAGAGAGCTCTGATTACTCAAAGTGTGYGATTTTGGGGTGTTCCAGGCATAGACATCACAGTGTATTTGTTTCTCGGTCTGATTTCTCTTTGGGACCAAGCACAAGAAGCCTGAGTAGGTCTGCTCTCCTGTTTTTTCTTAGCCAGCAGGTCCAGGCAGGAGACATTCCCCAAGCAGGGCTTTGAAACAATCTGCTTGCCAGCAGACATGGGCTGGCTTCTCCTACCAGGCATTGATGGATTGAAATGTCCAAACAAAACTCATCCCTACACAGACACACAGAACCTGACACCCGTCTTGTGTCAAACCCATGGCTCTGCCCCAGGACAGAAAATGTCATAAAATTGATTAAAAACAGGGCTGAAGTTGGTTGATAGAGACCATTTGGGGGACCCTGCCAGCATTGTGGTGTTGAGGCTGAAAAGCCAGTCCAGCAGAAGGAGGAGGAGCTGCCCATATCAGTTGGGTGGGAAGAGTGAGGGGGCCTGACCCCACTTTCCTGCTCCTCWAGTAGTTCCTGAAGATAGAAGTGTGCATTCAGAAAAAAGTGCACAGTGTGAGACTGTGGGGCCAAGGAGCTTTTTTGATTAGCAATACCTAAAAACCCCTTTGCAGAAAGACCCTCACTGACTCTGAATCCCTTGGGTAGTGCCCTGTCTCTCTCCAGGCCTCCTMTAATCTCCTTCCTTGCCCTGGCAGAGGAGACTGAAGCTGCTTTTGGCTCTTGCTGCCTTTCCATCCTTGAGTCTGGAGGGTGCCAAGTAGAAGCCCTGCCTGGAAGGAGCCTCCACTTTGTGGGAACTTCGCAGCCGTCCCGTCTCTCCTCCCCACACAGCCAGACTTGCAGCCGGCACAACTGTCTCCATCTTAATCCCTTTCCTTTCAGGTGRGTTGGGAGCAGAAAGGAGGAAATCAGGCTTTGCCAAAAGAAGGAGAGCACCAGCTTTGGGAGGCAAGAGAAGAAGGTGATATAATTGTTGAGACATGGTGATGCTTGTTGCCTCTAGAAACTATGGAAGAACCATGAAAATAATGATGCCCGTGCCATGAAGATTAATAAATCAGAAGACTGAGAGAGAGGGAATACACCCTGAAGCATGTTTCATGCAAAAAAAAAGTATGCAAATGTTGAGGAAATAGCTAATTTCATGCCTTTTCAGCACACTGAAAGGGATGCCTCTAGTTTGGGCAGGRTTTGCCTGTTTTACCGTGAGTCACATCCGATCCGCGCTAAATCCAGCAAACATTGGCAGCACAAAGTAGGAACGTGCCCACTGACAGAGGCCCTGAAACAGAGTAGTTTTTCCCAATCTGATATGGATTGTTCACCTCTGGAACTGTTATGCAATTCCAGCATTGCGTGCCTGTATATGTGGCTGATTATTAATTTATCCTCTGGGATTGCRTCCTGCCGGGCCGAGTGTATTTATAAAACAGTTATGTAGGTGTGTGTGGAGATGCTGGGTGCCAGTGTCAAGGGAAAGTGTGCTGCAGCAGTGATTTAAATGACAAGACTCCRTGCTGATGATTTGGCCTGTAGGACCCTCCTCCACAGATTTCCATATGAAACTCCTGGTGGAGGATTTCCATTCCTTCTTACAAGCTCCTCTGGGCCAGGCACTCTGTATATTAAATTACTTTATTTAAGGACTAGAACCAAAACCCTGGAGCCAAACACCTTCTGCCTTCATTSGCATTTGAATTTGCAGCTTAGGCCCATCTCCAGGTGCGCTGTAAAGTGTCTTTTGTTTTCCTGTGTTAAGGTGTGGCCAGAGCCAGTGGTCAGGAGATAACATCCAAGGTTTTGTGTCCCACGCTGCCATCCACCAGGTCCTTTGAGGTCTGTGTGCCTATCTGCAGAAATGGGTTATTCACGGGAGTTAGAGCAGGACACAGCACTGRTKCCCTGTRTTTTCCAAAGGAATAYTGTACAATATTTGTTTTGTCATCTGGCCCTCACAGGAAGGAGGAGGAAACCAAATCCTCGAGGGCTGAAGGAGGGAAGACYTGCCCTGAGCCCATCAGGCAGTTTAGGGACCCACCTCTCCTGCCCTACACACAGCCTGTGGCATTTGTGACTATCAGGGCAGCAGGAAAAAAAAAGATCCTGCAGAGCAGAGAAAAGATCCACCCAAAGATACCAAAGCCACTCATCATCTGCCTTGCAAACTGGAGCTCAGCAGCAAGKGAGTGTGAGGAGAGGGCAGGATAGATCCAGGCATTTTCCTGCCTCTAAACCAGTGCTGGTGATCTCAAAGAGGGGATTCCATCCATCTTGTTTCAAACATTCATGCCATTTTCACCTTCTCCATGGTTTTCTCCACTGCAGCTGCTGTGAGCAGCCAGGTCAACCTGTTCACACACAGAAATAAACATTATAAGCCCTGTCCAGCAGAAAGACGAGCAAACAAGATGTGACTTAAAAACACTAAGCAGGGCATAGCTTGGCTTCCCTTGAAATCTGATTTGTGCTGCAAGGCAGGAACYAGACAACAAGGGAGTCTTGTGCTTTTTTTATTGAAGGTGCCTGGGAAACAAAGGGCTGAGAGTCACACGCTGGTGGAGGTTAGGAAATAGTGAAATACATAAATCCTGARGCTGGGAGAGAACTCAGCCCAAGGGTATCAATGTTCTTGCAAAAAATAAATCCTCCCTCTTTATCTTGCAGTATTTATGATGAAATTTGGGTGCAGGGTAAAGACACAGATAATGGCTCCCAGAAAAACCAATACCAGAACTAGAAGCTCTTAGCCCAAACAGGATAAGAAGGGTGTAAGAAAGTGYGGAGGACACCATTAATACCCTGATTTTGGCCATAGCCTGATGAGTATTTCTACCCAAAGATGGACTTTCCTTTTGTTCTACACACGACTCTTGGAAAAAAAACTCCAGCATCCAAAAAGGATTGTTGTAGCTCTGCCTGGAATGAAGGAATGCTCTGCCAGGAATGAAGCTGAGCAGCTCCACTCAGATGGTGGGAACCTTAGGGTTGTCCTGTGCAGGGCCAGGAGCTGGACTCAATGATCCTTGTGGGTTCCTTTCACTCAGGATATTCTGTGAGCTTCTGATTCTATGACTGGTGGCTGATGTTTTAAAATAAAACAGCTTTTTTGCCCCTTTGTCTCATCCTTTGGAGGTTTCCATGTAGGATTCCCTGAGCAAAGAGTCAGGCTGTTTTCACATGCCTTGCAGGGTTGATGGAGAAAATGGAAATCATTATTCTTTGGTATCTGTGTCCCTCCAGTGAGAAGATGAATCCCTCTGAAATGTGCTGGGATGCAGGAACACAGATGTTCGGGCTATCATACTTCAGCTATATAGAATAATTCCCTTATTKCAGTTGCTCTGGCTTTTGAGGACACTGAGCAGAGCTGTTTTTAGGGCACAGAGGGGTTTTGATCAAGCAGGAAGATTTAAGCTGGAGCAGGAATAATATTTGAGTGTGTTGAATTGGTTTGTGAAGGGCACACCACCCTGTGCCTCTGCATCCTCCCATTATGCAGAAAATCCCGGAGGTCTGAGGAGAGAGGCTGGGCCTTTGAGGAAGAAAAGAGGGGAAAACAGCATTAGATGGGATATTACCCACTGACTGCTATTTCGTTTCTCCAGAGAAATTTACGATGTGATCATTAAATCCTCAAGAGATAAACCTGAACAGTATTTTCTTCCTTCTGGGCAAAAATCTTGGAACTCTTAAAAAGGCACCATATTTCACAGCTCAGCAACCCAGCAGCATTTAAAAAAGTGGAGGGAGAAAAGGATTTTTTAAACGAGCAGTCTTTTTTTGGTAGGGGTTTATTTCTTTTTTTTTTTCTTCTAAAGACTCTATGCTGTCAGAATTCTCTTCAGAAGAACTAAATGAGTGCTTACATCTGGTAATTAATAGCTGATGAGCTGGAGAGGAGCTGTGTGCAGAGGCAGTTCCCAGAGCAGAGTGTTTGCCTTGCCCCTTATCTCCGGAGATCTCTGCTCACTCCCTACCGCGAAAGCTCTCCGGATACAGCGCCTGACCACAACTCTGCCACTGCGCTTTGGGGACACAAACGGGACCTTCAAGATAGAAATCGTCACAATACTCAGGCTTTCTGTCTCAATTTTGTCTCCAGCCAGGAGCACAAGAGCTTCATGGCTGTCTCGACCTTTGCAGCTCCACCTGAGTCACAGCAAGTGGATCTCATCACTTGGAAAATTCTTCATCTCGGTGTCCTCTAAACCTCTCCTGTCCTGGCTGCATCTTCACAAGCTGTTCCTGGTGCAGGGAAGGGTTGTTTGTTTTATTCCTTCTTTTAGGAATAGGGAGAAGTTCTGCAAASGGATCAAGTGACTTGCAGAAGGTCACAAGGGGGTGTCTACCAACACACTCATAACTACAACCACAAAACTTTCCACTTCACCCTGATACCTCTGCTGAGGAATAAAACTAAAACATAAAACCCTGGTGTAACACTCCAGTCAGATGTCAACCACACCATTACATAATAAAAATGTCCAGATCAAACTAAATTTGTGGGCCTTTGAGAGTTGCAAAACTAAACCTTTGAAATTTCTGAAATGTGCAGGTCCAATTTTGTTTCAGTTYCTAGCAACCACAGATGCCTAATACAAGAAAGACCTTTCTCTTTTTGTTCTCAAAGCCCTGTGTTATATTCAGAAGATTGGGCTCCCCTGGAGGAGGAACTATGAGAGAAGGACATAAGATGGCCAGGGCATGCAAAACTGACCCTGACTCAATTCCAAAAAATTTGCCCGTCTTGCCATTGGTGTGGAAAATTTTGCCTGAGAACTGTCAAATATCTTTATATAACTGAGCTCCTTTCCTTGAATTTCTGTGGACTTCCTGGGTAATAGCCTGCAACTCTTYACATCCCTATTGCTTAAAGATATTTGAATGCTTAAATCTTCTTAAAATCCCCACCTCACCTCTGCATTGCTCAATGGTAGCACCAGCCTCAGGTGCAGGAGGATCCACACACAGGATGGCAGAGCCTTAGGTTTTGTGCAAAGGCAATGGGTCTCATCCTTCAGCCCCTCACAGGTTTGAAGCAGAAAAAAAACCCAAGTCCTGTTGAGTTTAAAGCTTGTACTGAATTGCAGGGAACCACAGGGCTCTRCGAAAATATTTGTGTGCACCTGTTCAGCCAAAAAGGTGCTTTTCCTCTGGCGTGGGTGAAGATTATACAGAAGGTGAACACCCTTGTCTCACAGCAGGGATGCTGTACGTGGGTGCCTGGACAAGACGTGGCTGGATGTGGCTGTTCAGATCTGACTGGCTGCCCATGCAAATGGCTCTGCTGCTGCTCCCTGAGCTGTTCTGGGGTGGATCTGCTGCAAGGGATGGGGCAGCTCATGGCTCCGGGCTGCTCCTGCAAGACAATTTCTTTTTTGTGACTCTTCACGCTTCCCTGTTGTGTGAAAAGTGGGTTGACACCCCATGCCATGGAAACAAAGTTAAATTTCCCTGATTTTCCGGGACAAGGCTGAGTGTGGAGTGACCCCTGCCCAGCTGGGACCAAGCCCTCTCAGTCTGTCATCTCCCTTCTCCCTGAGCTGCTGGCTGCAGTGCAGTTCAGCTGGGAAGGAATGTATTCCAAGGAGGTGGGAGAGGCAAATTGGAATTAGTACTGAATCCACCCAGGGACTGAGTGGCATGCAGACAGCTTGCATTCCTCACAGCCCCRTCCTCTGCAGTCAGGCTGGCCCCACAGAGCAGCCAGGATGCCACCTATTGCCCTATTAGCCTCAGGAGGATCGAAGTTCCACCCCAGAAACACACCTGAGAAATTAGAAAGAGCTGTAAGATAAAGAGCAAAATGTTTTCTCAGCCWGCACTTCTGAAATAGCACGTGCTGTGCCCCAGTGGCATCCCCTAATTTTCAAGAAAAGACTGTCTCAGTCCTGAAAAAGGCAGCCAGGGAACTAACTCAAATATTTCTGTGACCCTCCATGCTTTGAAGGACAGCTAACCTCGGGTCAGCCTCCTGGTTAACACCAAAGAGCAGAAAAAGAGTGTTCTTCACCCAGACCTTGGCACTGTCAARTATTTTGAGTGCCTGGTGTCGTTTTGGGAGGAAAACACTATTATCTCACTCTCCACGTAGTGCTCCAGTGACAGAACACTAAATTTTGAGTAGCTGGAGTTCAAAGGAGATAGATTTAGGTGGCAGAGGGATCTGGACACTCTAATCAACCAAAATAAATGGTGAAACCCCTATGGACTCAACACTAGACACCTCAGGGAAATCAGTGGGAGTTTTCCCATAGGATTGCACTGTGGTAACTTAAATTAAGCAAGGGAAAGGTTTCTCAGTCAGACACCGAAAGAAAGAAGTCTCCTCTCGGCAATTAAAATATAGAATTCTACTTGAAAGTGATTAATATTTCTAGTGTCTACTTATGGCCAAGCCACRTATCCCCAGCCCTACCAAATATGAACTTAAATACACAACACTCTCTGGAGTKACTTCTCAGTTAATAATTTATGTATTCTGGCAACAGATCAATGCAACTAGAAACTAGTTTAGTAACTTACCTTCRGGGTTGTCTATCTATAAACACTGCAGATTCCTAAGTTAAACAGAACCCAATTGTTTTCCCGTGTAATAGAGGCCAGGGTCTGATTTATATAGTTAATTTAAATGGTAATCTGAAAGAGTTGGGAAAAAAGCAACCTGTATCATTAAGGGTTATGAAAGAGGGAGAAGCTGTTTATTGTTRGGTTCAAAAATATGAGATATAAATGAAGATAAAATGCAAGTATCAAGACAAAAGTAATAAAATGATACCAGTGTGTGTTGTCTGCACTTATATAAGGGCCCATCAGTCCTGGGTGATTTTTCCCGAGGTTGCCCTACACCCATAGAACTGTCTGATGSTGGGGGATTTGTGTGTGAGTGTGCAACACAAATTGTTGCCTTTTTAATGCTGGGCTGAGCCCAGTGCCAGAAAGCAAGCAGGGATCACCTTGCTGCAGCTAGACCAGGAGTTTGAGGGACATGAGGGTGTCGTGGCTCATCCCTTCCCCTTCCTCACGCCTGGAGAAGAGAGGGGACAGCAGCCTTGGTGGACGGCTGGTGCGCCGAAACACGGCTGGCGTTTGGAAGTGCCTTGCAGTGACTAATTAACAGGCATCTGTTACAACTTGTTGAGCCTTATCTTCATTTTCATACGYGCTATTTTGGAATGAAGTTCTATTTAGGCTCCTCAGCGTTGCTCAAGAGTCACGTTACAGGATTAGCCTTCCTGACAAAGGGGAGGGGATGCTTTGTGGTTAGCAGCACGGGGTGGGAGGCACGAGGCTTGTCCCTGTCCTGGCTGCTGCCTCATCACCTGCTCTGGAGCTGCTCATGGACTCTCACAGCTAAACCTGTACAGAGAGCAAGGCTTCCTTAACACCTGTGGTGCACTCAGAAAGCTTCTTTTAGGAGCTGCCATCTGAATATTGGTTTAATAGCTCTCAGATGCCACTGAGTTACTCTCCTGCAAATGTCTGATCCTGCAAAATGAGCCGCTCAGTGCCCCCCTGGCCACAGACATGCATCCTCAGGGGAAATGGCTTGAAAGAATATGAAATCATGGAATGGTTTGGGTTGGAAGGGACCCTA
>NW_026623284.1:2413537-2445798 GCF_030028575.1 Malurus melanocephalus
AAGAAGACTCTCATTTCAGAGATGCTGAAGCGAGTGGGAGTGTGAACATATGCGTGTGTCCACATGGGAAACTACTCTGGAGTGGCTGCAGTTCTTTAAATACCCGGGGAAGGCGATGCCAGGTTCATGTCCCCTCCTGCACGCGCTCTCCCACGCGTGGAGGCTGCACGCTCCTGGTTTTCCAGTTTTAATGCAGGGGGTTGGAGCAGAGAGAGCTGCTGGTGAGCTCCAGGCTCCTGCACTGGRTCACACCAAGCAATCTCACTTGTTTATGCTCATTTTTCATGTGGCAGTTGGCCTGGCTGAGGAGCTGCTCCCAGCTGACACCCACCAAGCCATACACTGTTCTAATCAACATCGTTAAATTCTTTTACAGACAGCATCCCTCAGCCTCTGTATTGGCATGGAGAGCTCAGTTAAAAAAATAGCCCATCAATGTCTAAACCCTTTGATTCTTGTTTCATTGGARGAGATGAAAAATCAGATCATGCTTTTAGCTACACTGATGTTCTGGAACAACTCCAGGTGAGCTACTGTGGATGAAAACTGGGCATGAGTAGGAAACAATTTGGGCCAAAGTGTTTTGTGGTACAACCTCATACCATGAACTGTGTGTGTGCATCAAAGGAAAAACATAAAACCTCCAGATTTTGAGAATGAGAGAAAAATTCAGCTCCTCTCCTGGCTTTCCTGGGGTGGTTTTGAACTGCTCCTTGCAAAGGTGAAAATAAAGTGTTGTAAAGCCACTTGCAACTTTTCCCATTGCCCCTGCTCACTTCCAGTGGAGGTCATCTCGTGTCCTTTGCGTGGTTTTCACCTCGCCCCTCGTGACCTGCAGTGTGACAGGCATGACCATGACACCAGCCCCTCCAAACTGTGCCGAGGCCAACTTCTCCCTCAGGCCTTTCGGGGAAAATCCTCACTTCTCTTCCCTCAGCAACAAGTAAACCACTACATAAATATTATTAAGAAAGTCCCAGGTGAGAGAATGACCCCCACAAGCCCAATGTTACAATGGAGTCTCAGAAAAAGGATGTTAGTGCACTCCAAGAGAGGGAGGAGAACTTTCTGGTTCAAATTTGCAGAAATCCCCTCACATTAGCTGTGAGTTTCAGAGCTCATGGCCGTGTCCCTCGTGTACCCTTGACTTATGGCAAGAAGTTTGGGGCTCAGTCTGATAAAGGATCCTACATATTTCGTATGAATATATTTCATATTTTAACATAAGCTGCAGTGGCACCTAATCTTCAGAGACTGGCACAGCAGGAGAGAGCCCAAAATGAAGAATAGAATGAAGCTCTCCCAGAAGTCCAGGTAATTTGGTGAAAGGGCCAAAAAGCCAACACCTTTTTTCTCCTTTGCACCTAATTGTATTTGACTTCTTTAACGTGCAACATCCCTGTTTCAGCAGGTGGGTGGGCAGTGTCCCCTCCCAGACCATCCTGCTGACCGGCTGTTAAGGGACACTGGTGGGATGGAGAGAGCTGAGGTTGTCCTCAGGCTGTGGAGCACATCAAACAMCCCCTTCTCACCTCCTGGGATTTCCAGCTTTAAGCCACAGGAAGATTTAAGTGATATCAGTGCCCCCTTATGTGGGCAGGCTGATCATGTGCATGGAACAGAGTGGGTGGATCCCACTGGGAAATTAGTCAGAGCAATAGCTCATTTCTGGATGCTGAGGAGCTCATCATGACCTAAACCCCAGGCCACTTCCAGCTGACCGAGTCCAGGKGCAGCCCTGGGTCCCAGAAAATACCACAAAGCCAAAGGAGAAATGCTCACAGCACCTTCAGACTTGAGTTTCTGCTAAATGCACTCTTCAGGCTGTCTATGTTGAACTTACATGCATTTTATTTTCATGGCCCTTGGCCTCTTTGATGTTTAATTCCCAGTAGTAAAATGAAGATGTTAATATTCAGCCCTTTGCCTTCCTTTTATTTTTTTTTAAGACAGCATTCACCTCTGCTCTTTATTGGACCTGCAGTAATAAATGCAAAATAATTACACCCAAAATAGGCCTGCAAATTAATCTATCATGAGCAATACAGACTGCAGGAATTTTTTTTAAAAACTAATTATTGTTTTAAGCAGTACATTTTCTAAATAATATGATCTAATAAAGCTTCAGGGAAATACCAGAACACAACCCTTTCATGTCCTGATTGTGATACTGGGAAGCAGTTTGAGTCATTCTACTGCTGAACCAAATTCCCTTGCAGCTGCCTGTCTGGATGACCCTGGGCAGATCTGACCAGTACTGAGAAAAATCCAGTTAGACACAATGTTTTGTAGACTCAGAAAATTAAAAAAGCACCACACTGGTATTTGTCATTCTTTAGGGGAAAAATGATAGAAAGAAAAAATCCCCAACTGTTTGAAACAGAGTGAATTTTAGTCTTTCCCACTCTTCCCCCCCCCCTCTGGAATATCTGAACAAGCAGCTAAGACTGTAAGAAGTGGGTTAATCAAATTGTGAGCCTGGACATTGTTATCGCTTTGACTGAGCACTGTGTCTGTCCTAATTAAAGAAAACTTTTCCAGGGGGTAGAAATGCACTTGAGCCCTTGTGTGTTTGTGTTGGTCACTTACTGAACATGGGAAGTTGTGGCTTTGCTTTTTCCTTTGGTGGGGATAAAAATACACATATTGCTCTTTTGGCACTGCATTTCTCCATCAGTGGAGAGGACAGATTTTCAGCAGCAGCCCCTTCTTTCTCTTATTTTTTTCCTGTTTTCTTTTTCTTTGAAAGGAGCATTTGACACTGATTGAAGATGTCAGAATGACACCTCTTTTTTATAGACCAGAGGATGAGGGTGCCTTAGGCAGCTGCTGGGTGAGCTTCTCCCCAAATCTCCAGCTTTGACAGGATCCCAGGAATTTAGCAGCCTCTGGATCCAGAGTGAGCATGTTGAATTCATGGTCCATGATGAGGGTTTCTTGGAATCAGAGGGACTTGTAAAAAAGATGTGTATTCAGTGCTGGGTGACCTACTGACTGACCAAAGACATCCCTTGTCACAAGGACATCCCAGCTGGGACACAATGAGCTTTGGTACAGATGGTGGCAARGGAAAGGCCTGGCTTCATCCTCATTATATCACAAAATATACTTTCTCCTCACCGTCACAGAAAAACCCTTCCATGAGGCCACAGGCTTCTGTTCTGGTTTATCATGAGAATAAGTGGGATAAAAGTAAGGAAAAAAAAAAAAAAAAAAAAAAAAAAAAAAAAAAAAAAAAAGCCCGAAGTGTTCACAAATCCCCAGACCTGAATCTGAGGCTCTTTTCTTCTTTCTGGCTTTTCCTGACTTTATTGCTCCCAAAGCTTTGGCATTCTTGTCACAGCGGTCACACCAGACCTGAAGGAGATGGTGGCGAGGCCAACCACTGTGCTTTGCYGGGCTCTTTCTGTCAGAGGGGACATCTGCTGAAACCAGCTGTGGCAGTGGCTTGTGAGTGATGGAGAGCTGGACTCGGACTGTGATTCAGCTCATTAAAAGCACCCTGGGGGCTGCCATGGTTATTTGCCCCCTGTAGCGCTGGCATTTCTGAGGCCAGGTCAGAACTCATTGCTCCAGGCTCTGTGCTCAGGGCCCTCTCTCTATCCTTTGTCAAAGGACAGGCATTTAGCCTGTCCCTCATCTTTATCCACCATGGCAAAGGCACAGACCTGTGTCTGAGCAGGCTCCCATCCCTCRGCTCCTCTCCCCCGAACAAATGTGGTCAGTGTGAAACAAAGCCCAGAGCAGCAGCACGTTCCCCTGCGAGCAGACGGAAAGTTTCAAAGGCACAAAGGGTATTTAGGCACCGACTTCAAAGTCAATAAGTTGGATGCTGAAAAAAAAAATCTCCCCCGTAGCCTTTATGTCATGCCACTTAATAAGTAATTAAAAGCTCAAAAATCATGAGTCTGCTGCTTTCATTACTTCCTAAAGCACACTCGATACATCATCACTCTGTGAAATGCTTCACATGTACYGCATCCTACTTTAAATATGCCAAACAGTGAAGTGCTTAGCATTACAAAGGCAAAGACATCAAGGAAGCTTTGATAAAATCTGCTGAGCAGACAAACATCTCTTTGGTTGGCACTAGCCGAGCTAGGTTTTTATTCCACAATGATTAAAAACATTTCGAGTGAAGGCAACTCGGCTTCTATTTTAGACACAAGACCATTAGGTGACAAAGAGTGAAACCTTTCATTACAGAGATGCTGGTTAAAGGGGATTAACCCATTCAGCATTCACAGGATATTGCCAGTGGAAGGCAAAGGTTTCTCAGAAATGACACTTTCCTGGGAAAGGGAACTAAAAAAGGGATGGATGGCTTTGCTATGCTGGTGGCGGAGAGGGGATTGGCAAGATGATGCCCTGCTTGCCAGTCCCAAAATGATGTATCTGGGGTAGGTTTGAAGGATGGGGCACAGCTCTTCTGAGACACGGAGGCTGACATCTGTGCTGTTGCAAAAAGCAAATAGGCAGGGCTTTATTTTCCCCTCTCAGGCTGTTTTGTGGTAGAGCACGTCTGGCTGTGAGCTCTGGATAGTGCTCAACATGGTAGAGTCCCAACAGTGACAGGGTGTGTTCCCGTGATATAAATAGACATTTAAGATGAGCTAAATTTACTCAGTGAATCATTTATTTGCTAAAAATGTGGTTTCAGGGTGGCCACGGTTATTTGCCAAATGTGATGCATATTCTCAAATGTTTTTGGATAAAATGAAAAAAAAAATGGAAATGTTGAGRCATTTCATTTCAGCATTTCCAGAAACATACACATACAGATAAATATCTATCTCAAACCCTGTTGCTCTCATGAATTCTGAGGAAGTATTTACAAAATGAAGGAGAAAACAACATTTCTCTTTCCAGCTTCCCCCCGGTGTTTTCAGCATCTGATTGGGAAATTTCATGTCCTAGGAGAGTGCTCCCTACTGTGATAATGGCCGGGTACTCTGACCCGGGTGTCTCTTGTTTTCTTCAGTTGGAATTACTTCACTTTGTAAGAATAATTAAATACCCACCGGACGAGAGCAAGGGTGAGGATAATTTTGTGGTTGGAGCACTCCCCTGGGATGTGGGAAGTCTCCCMGCAGCTGCATCAATGAGCGGTGTTTATCCAGCGTGGAACAGCCCCAGAAGGAAAGGGGATGAGGGAGAGAGAGTGCGGATTGTGCTGTGGGCTGCCAGAGGGAGACCCGGGAGATAATGACAGCGTAGGGGACAGAGCTGGCCTCGCACAGGGCAGGTGATTGTTGTGCAAAGTGGGCTGCAGTTGTGCGAGCCCTTTCATGTAGGCAACAAAAATGTGGCAATTCGGTTCTTCCACCTCATCCCAGAGTAAGCACTTTTTTTTTTTCCAAACTTCAGAGAGTCTTTTAAGAAGGGGAAAAAAAAATCCTTCCTACCTACAGGGAGGGCCCTCATTCAATTGCCATTTCTGCCCAGCAGGCCAACTTGTGCACCTCTACCCCTGAGTGGGGTTGGACCCGGGAAGCAATGATAAATTTTTATTCCCTGGTGCTGATAAGCTCCATTATCAAACCCTAACTTCTCCAGCTCTCCCCAGTCTTCTGAGGAAGCTGTGGGAAAGCTCAGCATACAAAAGTCACTCTGCTGGGAAGCAAGGACTGCGTGCCTGTCACTGCAAACAGAAAAGAATAATTCAGGTCTCATTTTCTGGATTTACAGCAGAAAAAATGTGTGGAAATCACAGGTACATTATCATTCCTCGCCGTGTTGCATGGGGGGTGTATTCAGAGCAGGTTAAAGCTGAGAGGGTCAGCAATTGCTTGCCTCCAGGAGACAGGGATGTGAGTGCACTATCAAGTAACATGGAACATGCATATTTTCTAGCACCTGAAAAGCTGAGGTTTCGGCAGAGCAAGCCACCACATACTTGYGGGATTAGGCATGTTAAGGAAAATGTGCTCTGCCAGCCAGGCTGTGTGTACAGACTGACAAGGGCTTGTTCCTCTGCCTTGGCTGGCTGATTCTACACTCTGCTCCACGGGAGAGAAGGGAGGTTCCTTTTTGCTCCTCATTTGTCCTTGTGCCAGGCTGATAAAGCCACAGAGAAACCAATGTTATCACCTCGCAGAATAAATAGTAAGGGAGCTGAAAAAACGATATGTGGAAACTTTTATGCCTATGGACTGCTGCTTATGAACAATCAACCGGAGCTGAGTGCAAACAGAGTCTTTGGGAGCGGGTGTGTATTGGGAGAAATATTTAACAGGCCATTGAAACCTGGTTGGAATAAAGCTGTGCAAGAGCAGTCAGGTGGGAGAAGAAGTCCTGAATGGAAAAACATGGTTTCAGTGCAGGAGGAAGGATCACAACCATCAAGGTATTTTCTGCCTTTCTGTCCTCTGGGCCATGGGATACAGAGGCCTGGTGGTCCTTCCAGGCCTTGTGATTTTATCACTGTGCTCAATGATGTCCAACCTTACAACATCGTTTAGTSTTTCTGTACTTGATGTGTGGTTCTCAGAGCAAGCAGAGGCACAGATATTGGGAAGGGGACCCAGCTGCACTCCAGGACAGTGCAATTCAGGAGCATTTGTGTCCATGCRGAGCCACCCTTGTGCAGGATTTATCATTTCAGACACGGCTCTGAACTGATTCTCTGAAGTSCTCCTGCAGGAGCCAGAGTGTGTGGAACAGATCTGAGGTAACAGTTTGGGTTGATGCTCCACCTGTCCCCACTGCTGTCAGGGCAGCTGCTGTGCTGGGCATGTGGGATTTTGTGCACTTTTTCACTGAATGGAAGCAGAGGAACAACTAAACCCCTTTGAGCCATTCTGGTGAGTCAGCCCTGGAAAGAGCTCSGAATCTGCAGGGAGCTCTGTTTCTCCTCCTGCAGGAAATGGATGTGTTTTAAAGCACTCTCTGCGTAATTGTGACCAAATACCACAAGGACACTCTCTTTAAAATGCATTTCATCATCCCRAATGTGATGTAACACCATGCTTCCTCACCAAACCGTCCAGAGGCCGGTCTGTTATAGAGTGAAGTTATTCCAGAAGAGCTACTTTGCCTTAAATTCCTGCCCCATCCTAATCCAGATTAATTTCTGTGTACAGACAAGCCTTCAGGGCCTGACTCAGGGAGAGCTGCAGTAAACGAGACTCTTTCTGCTGAATGCTGGATTAAGCCCGAGGTGCTTCTGGCTGCCTCAGCCTCAGCATTTTGGTTCACAGCAGTAATGCTGTTTTATGGCAGCTYCTGGTTTGGCCTCCCCCACTCCAGAGCGATCCAGTTTGCAAACAGCTCTGATGCGCACAATTTAATTTTTTTTTTCTTTTTTTTTTTCACCCCCCGGTGGAAATAGAACCAGAAGCTCTGTCACAACCCCTCCTAGGAATGTAAGGTAATAAATGAGTAGCTGTTCCTTCAGACAGTGTGCAAGGTGGGGATTTTCAATGAGGATGACTGGAATAAACCTGACCTGGAGTAACCATTTTGGACTGCACATGGAGCAGATCCTGAGCCCACAGCAGCAGCCTGTTTGTTCTCCTTGTACTCTCCTATTGCTGCCTTGCTAATCTGGTTGTAGCAATTACCTGTTAATCTAGATACAGCCTGCACGATGCATATCACTGCTGTATCTGACTCCTCACAGCCCTACACACCAGGCAAGATCACAACCTCTGCTTTGCAAATGGAGATGTGGGGCAGTCTGACAAGATAGGAAYGCTGTGATCTCCTGGGTGTCAGCCTGAGGATGGGTTTTCTCCCCCAGTTGGCCCCAAATGCCCATTCAGGGAAGCCCTGGAAGGTGATGTGGGGTTGGTGCAAAGGGGGTGTTCTGTGCTTGGCTCTGCTCTGTGCTGTGCCAGCACCCACCAAGATGTGCACCCCAGGGTGCCCAAATGCCAGATGAGCAGCCCCAAATGGGAAGACGCATCCCAAAGCCACATCCAGGGCCTTTCTGAAAAGAAAATCTGGAGAAGGCAAAGGCAACTTTCAAAGCCTGTCCTCCCTGTGAATGACAGAGGGGTGAAGAACCAGTCCTTGCTCCAACACTTTCTTTAGGACCTCAGTCAAGTCACCCCATCTCTTTGTGCCTTGTTTTCCCCAGGTACCAAGGGATGGGACATTGGCCTGGCTCATCTGGTGGGATGATGCCCCTTCAAGGACCCTGGTGCCAGGGTTTGTCCCTGGGGATTGTCCCTGACAGCAACACAGCCCCCAGCCCTCCTGCCCCATGCCAGGCAGCAGCATCCYAAACAGCTCCCCAGGACAGTCTGCAATTTAGCACAGGCCAGGAGCCATTCCCAGGACAAAATTTTCATGTGTCTGCCACATTTCAGAGCCTAAAGGGGTTTAATGGACACAGGACCTTCTGTGTTTGTGGTCTGAGAGCCCACAACTAAGTCTCAAGCACTTTTAACTTACTAGCACAGATGCAGCATTATCCAGTAGCCTTTTGCCCTCAGGGTCTTTTCTGCTTTGTCAGTGACAGATAAATGGAATTATGTCCGGGTTTAACTGGGTACGACCTCATTTACCAAGAAAAGATTAATTTTTTTCACTTGCCCTGAGAAATTCCCACTATAAAGAACATCTTGGCTTGTCCTGCCTCTGCAAGCTTAAGCCTTTTCTTCTTCCCATCCTGAGGAGCAGTAAAAATAGGTAATCTTTAATGAAAGGTCAGCTATTTGGGTTAAAAGCCGTGTTGGGATCCCAGGGGCAGGGCAGCGGTGCCTCCATTGTGTCAGCCACAGGTCCCCGGTGGGGACAGGACAGCCCCAGCCCTGCTGATGCCATCCCCAGGCAGGAGGGAGGGAAGAASCACGAGTTTTTCTGTGATTGCCGCGTTTATCACGCTCCCAAAGCCGCGGGAGCAGCCAGCCCCGGTACCCTGTGTGCTCGTACAGCTCGTTTCTCTGTGAAACTGGAAACGGGACAAAGTCAATTACGTTATTTTCCAACAGCAAGCCCCCGTGGGACAGTAACTCAGATCCTGGCTGCAGCTCGGAGAACAGCCAGAGTCCCACTTGAAATTTCCTTAGTGGCGGTGACACGGTCACAGYGATGCTTTATTCCCCTCTGTTCAGCACTATGAGGATTTTTATTCTCAAGACCTTGTCCAAAACAGAATAAATCACTGTGTTGCCTCTGCTGTAGGCTGCTGAAAGAGAACAAAAAAAATTAATCTCCACAAGCTCTTTGGACAAATTACCTGTTTTTTGTTGTGTTTGGATGTTACCTCCCCTGGAGAGGCACAAACAGAGGGAGGAAAAGAGTTTCAGGACTGGCACCATACCAGGAGCGTGGAGGGCAGGGGTGCATCAGATAAGCAGAAATCTAAGACCATAAATACCTCCCTGTCACTGCCATGTGAACAGCAGCAAATCCCCCTGGAAAAGCAAAGTGGATGTGCAGCTAAAAGCAAATTGGACAAAACCGCCCTGATTTGGGAACTGAARCTTTGGGAAATGAATGGTGCTCAASAGTCCCCCAACCATGCCTGTTAATCACCAAAATATTTATTTTTAACCTAAGGCTGGGTCCCACCATCATGATGCTTATTAGGGGACTGACATGGCTCAATTGGCCAAAACACAAATATACTTTAAAGGAGCCTTGCCTGCCCTGTGGGGGTGTTCCTGGCTCACCCCTCATGCCACGAGGCTGCTGTGTCCAGGCTGGTAAAAATCTGAGCATCCTCTTTGCTGGTGTCACAGAAACTGCAGGGTTTGTGAGCTCAGAGCTAAAACCAGGGACAGAAGGGATATGGGTGTGGGTGAGCTCCTGGATCCGTGTGGGGACAAGGGTGGCCCTGATGCCTTGAAAGTCAGGCTCACCTGAAACAGAGGCCAAAGTTAAGAGAATAAGAATAGACAACTTTAATYCAGGYCTAACAGGCCCCCGGSTACATTGAGGGCAGACAAAGCCTCCTCCTGAGGYKACACCCAAAATGGACACCGAGCCAYGAGATCTTCACCTTTTATAAGTTCTGTCTTATGAACATATTGGGCCTTAATTCTCCAGTGATCTTCAGGTCATTATGCCAACCACCCCAAGCTTGCTCGGGGCTCTGAGGCAGCGAGGTGTCSGTGGATTCAGGCTCAGAGAGGAATTGTTTTGCCTAAAGATGGGAGAATKGTAGTTTTAGTGTTGTACAAGAGAAGTACAAAAATACAGATACATGAAAATATAGAAACTAAAAATCCTAAGGCATCAGTCCTGCCACCACCACTCTGGTTTCTCCCATCRGTGGCCAAGGGGGCATGTGGTGTCACCGGTGGGACACTGATCATGTCACTGTTGTGGACAAAACCTGGACATTACAGCTCCAGGCCTGCCCCATCTCACATCACAGAGCACCACAAACCTCTCCTCTCTCCATCTTCTCTCCACAATCTCTGGTTGGCTGCCAGCCCCATCTTGGCAAGATGGGGACAAGAGCCCAGCAGAAAGACCCACACACCCCTCAGCTTCAATTCTGCAACATGTCCTGCGTTCAGAGTGACATTTTATGTGATGGAAAGGAAGTGGGACAAGAGTTTTGTCATCCATCTGACACCTGCATGTCAGAGATGTTATGAGAGCACAGAGAGGAGAGGGAAGACAAACAGGACCTCTAATGAACACCTCCCACAGCAAAATAAACAATGGCACCTCAGCAAGAACATCCATTCTTGAATAGGTGTTGTATCTCCAACACATGAATTTCACRTTTGGATTGATGGCATTTTCCTCCCTGGAAAATGCTGTCCCTCCTCCAGGAGCAGGGAGCGAATCACTGCCAGTCTTGCTGTGGCAAATGGGGGTGGAAGTTAAGCTCACTTCTCCTATTTTGGCTTGGTGTGCTGGAGAGCACAGAGAAGTGAAACATCTGTCCCTGTCTGTGTGTGTGGTGACACGCTGGCACCTGTCACAGAGTCACAGAATGGTTTGGGTTGGAAGGCACCATAAAGATCACGTAGTTCCCACTCCTTTCACCAGACCAGGCAGCCCAAGAGGCCCATCCAGCCCAGCCTTGAACACTTCCAGCAAAGGAGCATCCACAACTTCTCTGAACAACCTGTTCCAGTGCCTCACCACCCATCCTGGACATGTGCTGAAGGCAGTTTGTCCCCTCCCCTGCTGTACAAAAAATCTGGGTCATTCTTGGCCAGGACATCAGGGGCAGCTTTGTCCTTGCTAGAGAAGTTCCTCATGATGTGTCTGTCCCCTTTCTTTGTCTTTACTTCCCATCCTTGTGGAATCTGAGGACTTTGCCCATTTGGGCAAAATTTCTAGGCATCCCCAAATGCCAGATGAGTAGCCATGGGGTATGGTCACTCTGCAGCCCATGGGCACATATTTTGGTGCATCAAACCCCTGCTCCTGTTTTTATGCCATGCCATGAGCACATGGACCCACTGGACCCCTTGGGTTTGGCAAACCATGACAGACACCCCATCTGTTCCAATGCAACCCCAAATAAAAGCACTGCAACACACAAACAAGCCACAAAAGCCAAACAAATGCCTTGAGCTGTGAGAAAGACCTGGGAAAAGCCATTCCTTTGTGATGGTATCAGGAAGGCATGCAAAAAACATGGCCATGAGCAGGCCTCCTGAGAAAGAGAGAGGGAGGGGAAAAGGCAAGACTTCTCTTCCATTAAAGTTCTTGAAAGCAGAGCAGTAATCAGTGGAGATAAGCCCTGCCATGTCTGTATTCTTCTAGAAAAAAAAAAAGGAGAAAAAAAGGCTGAGGTGGCTCTTGAGTGTTCCTGCCTGGCAGTGGGGGCAGCAGACACCCAGCCAGTTTCCATGGCTCACAGTCATAAATCCGGCCCATGAGTCATCCACTCACAGGCCCCAGCAGCTCAGACCCTGCCTTTTCCATGTAGACATGGGCTCTCTGCCCCTGCTTTCCCTTCTCCAAACCATGAGCCAGYAGCAAACCTGCACAGTTACCTCCCCCAAGCACCTGGAGGCAGGTTCACACGTGGAGGTGTCACTCCAACTAATCCTTCTTCCTGGTGTCTCTACTGAAAGCTTTGGAGTGGCAGTTTAACTCAGAGGTGGGTCTGAAACACAGTTTGGTTTAATTTGTGACATGTTGTTGTCTGTCCTGAACATGAGATGTTGCAYATTCCATGAATCAAAATACTCAATCCTGAAGGGTCACTTGGGAAACTTACCTTTTTATTATAGTACCAGTCATCCTAGGAACTGGGAAACTGCCCCGGTCATGAGAGCAGGAATTRCAAGCTAACCCCCTCAGAACACAATCTTTTTTCCAAATCAGGCAAATGGGCCAAGCAAAACAGCACTCAGGGAGGACAGAGCAAGTTCTTCCAGGCACTTCAGTCCCTGACTAGTTAAGCAGGTTATAATGGGTTTTAATTGTTACTCCCACAAGCAGCAACTTTATTTACTGTGGTTGATCATCCCTCACAAAAAGTCTGAATCGTCCCCTTGCGTTCAAAGAGCAGACAGCTCTCACCCTCACCTGTGAAAATGTCATCCATAAAGTCATCCAGGAGAAACTTGGCTTCATGGGGTCAGGCAGGACCAGCACAGTCACCAGATGAGGACTGCTGTGCCCAGGGGAACCTAATCAAGTTCCCAGCCACTGCACTCTCCAGGGATATTCATTGTGTCTTCYCAGCCAGACACTGAACAAGAAACTGGGCCATGCAGTGAAATAACGTGGCAATTCTATCGAGGGAATGAGAGCTGTTGTCTGCTATGACTGCCTGTGAGCAGGGATCAAGCCCCTCACAAAGGCCTGAGCACTGCTGGGAAATTGAGGCRCCCTGGTGTGGTTGTCCCTTTGGATACCCCTCAGCAGGAATTTGCAMTGATGCTGGAGTAACTCCTGAACTGGGAAATGCTGCTTGCAGACAGGAGGAAATGTGCTTTTCTGGGKCACCCACAGCACTGTCCCAAAATCTCACATTTGGCAAAGACATCCCTGTAGCAGATTCTTTACCACAGTAGCCTCTCTGCTGGCCTGAGCTCTCTGAGCAYATTCCTGGTTTTCCCACTCCACTGTTTAACTTCTCTGTAGCTGAGCATCCCAAGTTTGCCAGCACCCTGGATTCATCTTGCTTCTCTACAGCACACTGGTTTCTCASACCACAAACCTTAGGCTCTTTTATCTAGGCTTAGGGTAATAGATTCGGGGTTAAAGTTGCAAGGTCTCCAAAACCAAGGTTCCTAGTGAAATGCACAGATACTCGAGACACTGGGCAAACCACTTTCCTGTGAGTTAGCCTAAGCCCATTGAACTGCAGCAGTGTGTGAAGCAGAGACCCTGATTCAAGGAATGACAGTACTTCCAAGGTAATTTTTCTCCATTCCTGTTCCCTGGATGTATTCTGTGTCCTATTTTCACTCCCTGCTAATGCAGCAGTGAGGGTCCCTGCCTTGGACATCACTACATTTCAGCCCTTTCAAGCTCTGATGGCCCAAAACCCTTCAAAAACCTCCAAGGCTTGAACTGCCCCATGTCCTGCTCATCACCCAGTAACCATTTCACTCTGAGCTTACCAAGCACACAGCCTCGGGCACRTTCTCCTCTTCTGACAGGGCTTGCACAACCTTCCTGGTACCTTATCAGCACCCAGAGCAGGAACAAGGTGCTTTGCTCAGACCTGACCTCTTGCCTTCCACTCTTCAGCCAAGGGGGACAGACCCTGTGTCATCACCAGTCAGCAGAGCAGGACCAAAGCTTTGCAGCTCCACCACCAAATGGCACTGGCAGAACAGAACCATTTCTCCACCACACTGAGCTATTCAGGCCAGGAAGTGAGAGGGTCCCTTGGCAAATATGGGTAAATCAGAGCATGCACATGAAGGGGATGAATGTTTGAAAGGGATTGTAATGCTGCCTGCAGGCATACACCAGTCTCACCAGCTGGGAGAACCAGCTTCCTGCTCTGGCAGGTTTGCACCACGCAGGGTTTTTGTGCATCTTCAGCCAAAGCACCTCAGTCCTGGATCACCTCCTGCTGAGCCCAGAGCCCTAACCTGGCAAGCCTATCCCTGTGGCACTGCATGTATCCCACCCCAAACCTTCTGGGACACCCCAGGTGCCAGCACAGCCCTGGCATCATGCTATTAATCCAAGGTGTGCTGTCATTGTTCCCAACTCAACATTTCACACTGCAAATGGTTTAATATTCACTCAGTGTTCCCCCCTCTTTCCGCCCYCTTCTCCCCCCATGTGGAGATGAGTTTCCACTTGTTGCACCACATTCTTGGAAGAACAGGCAGAATGGAATTAAAGCTTTCAAACTAGCTCAGGGGAGGTGAAAAATGTTGCCTAAAGACAGAAGGAAAAGATTGTCAGCTGAGATTTAGAGATGCCCTGGGCGRGTGAGAGATGATTGCATCCGATTCCGATGGTACATCTGATTCTGGCTCTGCCTGGGATGGTCTTTCTCACACAAAACTTGTTTGTCTCCCATCTCCAGTCTATCTGCAGAACTATTCAGGTAGAAAAGTGCCCTCTCTATTTTCAGAYTCTCCAGAGTCTCTAATAGCCCCTGCCACTAACTGTGGAATGAGGCAATGCACACTTGAAATGGCTCCCGATTTCCTCAAGCCGGACAGATTGTTTGTGATTCCCTTACAGGCTTCTCTTGTATGACTCAGCCCTACATGAATGCCTAGAAATGAACATCGGGCTAAAACTAACAAAGTGGGTGCCAAGCAGCTTTTTTCCCGGGGATACCATTTTTCTCAGTCTTGCAGATGTAATTAAAAGGTGTCAGCTCTTTTGAAGGAATACCCTTGACAGTAATGTGCTATAATTCAAACTGAACAATACATTCAGTTTGTTCCCTGGACCACAGTGCAGTGCTATATTCATTAAAGATTATCCTCAGAAAAGAATGACCTGTGTTAACTGAAATAGGACAAAAATCTTCTTAGGGCCTTTGACAGCTCTGATTAAATTTATTAGACAAATTCAGAAAAGGTGGCTATATAGAAGTATAGTATTGGGATTCAGAGATCCTGTTCAGCCCCAAGATCAAGACCTCATTTGTATTTAGCAATGCCCTCCCTGTCTAAAATGTAAGAGACTGTTTCATTCCATACTGCAGCTACTTAGGTGACAGTGGCTTTGGCACAGGATTGTCCTGTTCCCTTTTCTTGATGCAACACCTCACACACTGAAACCCCAAGATTTTCAGGGCCTTTCAAAGCCTGTTTGATATGAACACATTGTTCTTTTTGCTATTTTTCTCTTTATCTGGAGAACTGATCATCTTTTACTTCCTTAACTGGGACACAAGTGGAAGGGAGACTTTTCCCCACCAAGCGTCCAATGAGCAATGCCTGCAAAAACAACTGATCAAGAGAGACACAAAGAATTAAATTCAGTATCTTTTAGGTCTGCCCTTTGCTCACCTTGACACAGACCTGTGAAACCRAATCTGAGCTTGAAGGGTTCCTTGGGATATTTGAGCCGGAGCGCCTAAGTTAAAAGTTGCAGTGGGGCTGAGCTTCTAGTAACAAGAAAAAATAATGAAATAAATACTGACAACCAGGTAATGTGCAAATTAAGGTGGGTTTGCCCTTGTCAATATCTCTATAAAAACACCAAGGCTAAGGYTTATGTGAGGTGACCATAAGGTGACCAAATCTGTTTTTTTTTTATCTAGACTCATATCTAAGGGGTCTCACTGCTGGTGATGATTTGCCTCGTYATGTTTCATGGCAAAATGGATCGTTGGGCTTCTCATCTGAAGGTAAATCTCCAGTAAAGGCTGTGATGTTTGACTCTGGATTATCAGTTTAGCCACATCGTGGGATCAGTGCCAAAAGAACCTGTACAAGCAGCCAAATCCAAGCCACCTCCACCTTCAGAGCTGGCCAGGTGTSTTGTTTTAACTTAAGATGAAAATTTTAAGTCTGGGGACACCAGTGGATCCAATCAGAGGGTTTGAACCAGCCCCAGCTTTCTCACTCCAGTCCTGTGTTTTCAGGCAGCTGCTTTCGCCGGAGCAGAGCACATCTCCAAGCATCTGCGAGCTCGGGGTCCCAGGAATGCATTTCTGCCGCCGAGCACATGTTGCTAGGAAACCAAACAAGCAACAAGTTTATCTTCAAAGCCCGGGACCTTGGAAACTGGAATTATSTGGGAGGAATACCCTTCAATGGGAGCTGTCGCATCTCATCATTCCTGGCAGAAAACATTCCAGGTTGTGATGAGGCGCTGACGTGTGCCCAGGGACTCTGCAGTGAGCAGATTTCCATCAGCACCACAGTGGAAAAAATGCTGAGCGTCATTACTTTTCAAACACATGAAGGAAAACAAAATAAGACAAAAAAAATAGCTAAAAAGGCTTATTATCATCTCAGAGAGTTTTTAAGCAGCAGTGAAACATGGAAAGGTGTGTGGCCTCACCAGTCATCCACCAGGGCAGAAGCATCAGGAAATGTCCCACCAGGGAGCTGAGGGCAGATCGTTCCCTCTCAGCCTGTAGCTCTCAGTTTAGCTTTCAATTCAAAAAGCACTTGAAAAGATTGCCAAACCCTCTAAGACACCAAAGATTTGATTGAAATAAAACTGCGGCCACCAAATCAAGTGGCACTGATAGTGAGAGCCCATTTTGTAGATCCCATCTTTTGCCATGTCAGTGATGGTTTCAATCAACCTCATCCCTCTGGTGTGACATGTCCTCATCTCTTGGTGGCTTCAGTACCAGGAGACTCGGCAAACAGAGGCATCTCAGGTCCCAGAACCAAAGTTATTTTGGGGTTCAGTCTCATGAGGGGGAAGGATAGCCAAATACACCTTCTCCATTTTGTTGTTGATGCTCAGGCTGGTGTTTCTGGCATTTTCCTCTGTCACCCTAACAACACTGGTCTCAAGTTTGGAGTGTTTGGAAAGCTTSTCCCACATGAATGAGGTTCACTTTTAACCAGACACCTTCATGATGAGTTTGTACTTATGTCACTACATCRATGACAAAAAATCCAATGTACAACAGAAGCAACCATCAAAACATGGAGTTAACCAAAGCTGAAGGCACMCAGCTAATTGCAATACTTAGAAAAATTAAATTAATTCCTTTGGAGAGTTTTTCAATGTCCTAAGCAAGAAACTGTGGCTCCAGGTCTAAAATGCCTTCAGAAAAAATGGAGARGTGGCAAAGTCTAGTAGAGAGAGCACAGATCTTGGAATTAAGGAACAGACACACACATCAGCAGAAGCACTCAGAAGCCTAATTCCTGGGTGTTTTCCTCAGATTTATGTGCCAAACTGTCTTTCAAGATCCAAGGCCCAGTCTTTAAAGATCAGCCATGCTGTAATGCACAGGCAGATGTTTGTGAGTGTTGCTGCCATACACTGGGAAGAGACAGCCCTGAAAATATGTGTCATATGCCGTGTTCTGGCAGCCACCAGTGACAATTCTTCTGCTGCAGCGTCAGATGGCTTTTAGGATGGGTGGATCCCGGGTTCTGTTTCTGCAGGCGGCGTCAAGCTGCGAGTGGGCATGTTGTGCAATGTAATGATGGACCAGATGTTCCTGGATGGCCATGGATTGGTACAAAATGCTGAAGAAAAGGAAGGAGACTGAAGTGTGTGAGYAACGAATGGCTGTTCCTGTGTTTTTTTCATTAAAAGTTATGTTGTCAAGGTATATCTGATTGTCCTTGGCACTCTGAGAGTTTTGGTAAAGTCCTGGATGAGCAGGTCTGCACCAGCTGTAAAATTTGGAGTTCCTTCCAGGGGAAGGGCAGGGATAACTATTGACTGGTGCAGAAGTGCAACTGTACTGTTATATCTTCAGAATTGGCAGTGGCCTAGGTCCCTTAGGTACTCCATATCTCCCAGACAGGCAACCCCACTTCACCTTCCTCCTTGCAGCCACCCAGCAAGCAGAAGCACTTGCAAATGTGCAATTAAGAGATAACACCAGTGAGATAGAGTGCAATTGGTCTCTTGCCATTAATTTCACAGGGCAGCTTTGGTCCTGTGATAAMACAGCCCCACAGCTCCCTCCACGGTGGGCTGGGTGGGTGCCTGGTGTGCCCCAGTGTGTCTCCTTTTGGCTGTGGCTGCTGGAGCAGTTGTTCATGGCCGAGCAGTTTGCATTCCTCCTGGCTTAGAGCACATGGATGTGCCCAAGCTGCTGAAACACGATTCAGCCCCTGGTTCTGTCATCAGCCTCCCATTTCCCCTCGTGCCTGGCCTTCCTGGGGAACAGCCAGCTATGGCTGTGGCACAAGCAGATCTGAGGCTGGACAGCGAAAGCTGCACTTTTTTACTCAGCCAATAGGCCTAAAAGCTTTGTCTCCATCTGACTTTGGTCATTCCTGCTTTGTGTGGGACAGGGAGGACAATGTRCATGCATTAAAGGCACAGAGAATCACCCTTCTTGCTCTGACCTCTTTTGGCAGTGTCAGAAAGAATGGATTGGCCARTGGCAGAAAACCATCTGTTTGTTCCCAAGTCTGAATAGATGTTCCCTGAGCGAGCAGCTGTGCCAGTGCAAGACAATTGCCTCCCTCCCTTCCCTGGCGTTACCAGTCCCTCCCCAAGGTCACSGAGTAGATGGCTCTGCTGAGCTTTGTGGCAAAGGCTCTGGTTTTGTCTGAAGATGCTCAAGGAGGCCTGGGACCCCACCAGCAGCTGGAAGGGAGGAGAATTCCAAGTGGTAGGTGATGGAATCACAGCCCAGCCCAGGAAATACCTGTCTCCAGTGTCCTTGGGGATTGGAGGGAACATACCTGCCTGGGGTGGATAGGCARCTTGGAAGAAGGTTCTTGTTGTGCAGGTAGGCGCTTGGCCGAAATCCAAGGGTGTCAGTAGGCAACTTTCACAAGAACAAGACACGCAGAGAAAATCCCCCAGTGGTTTTCTGTGCTAGCTATTATCCCCTGCTGGAATGGGATAGGTCTTATCTTTTTAAGGAAACTGTCAATAATTTTCTTTCTGAGAAGATTCCCCCCCGCCCCCGCCACCATTGCCTAATTGCCACACAAAGCTAAAAATAAACGCATTGCTTTCCACCGAGCTGCCTGAGCACTGGAGACRGGAGTGGGGGCTCGCTGGGAAGCTCCCCCACGTTGAGGAAAAGCAGAATGTGCAGATAAGACCTGTTGACTGGCAAAGCAAACCCTCCCCTGGCTGTTTTCTATATCCACAGCACGGCTCCTTCATGCCTGATTCACTCTGTTCTCCTTGGCATGACGTGCCAGGGCTCCCTTTACTCCCCTGCTGCGGCTGCTTCTGTGCTTCTCCCTCAGGATCTGAGAACCAACTGCTCATCTTCACCCCTGCCTGCAAGCAGGGATTGGAATCCACATGCTTCACCCAGACCCCGTGGGATTTCCTCCCTGGGGATCCCACAATGCTTTTGCTGCCTCCTACAAAACACCCGGATTCCCCAAATGACCGAGGGGCAAAGAATTAACGTGGTGCGCCTGTTGCCTGGCAGAGTTAGGGCTAAAGTAGGTGAGAAATACATCAAAAGCTGTTAAAAGTACTCATCCCAACTCTTGGGACTGTGTCTGCCTCTGCCTTGCAGCAGTGACAGCCTTGGGAAGGATGCTGTCGGGAGCACTGCAGGTCAGGAGGTGGAAAAAGGATTGATGAACATGTGGAAGGTTGTTCTCCATGCCAAAAACGCCTCACACTGAGGTTCATGAGCTTCACTGCTCCTATCTGCAGYGGCCCCTTGGCTCAGTCCTTCAGCACTGGTCCAGTCACAAGGACAGGGATGAGTTTGGCTTTCAAACCCACACATTACATGGACCTGCCTTTCCAAAATGCCCTGTGCTCTTTCTCCAGACCCCTGCAGGTTGACAGATGTGTGCTTGATGGGTTTTTAGTGTGCAAAAGGCCAAGGAACTGCAAGGAGGGTTTGAGGCGTGTGGACCCAAAGCAGGCTGAGGGCTTCTGGCTCCTTGGCCCCCAGGAGATGTTGTTTTTAAAAGTATCCTGCTCAGTCAGTGAAACAGAAGTGGTGGGACAGAGGGAGAGGAAAAAGAATCCCCTTTTCCCTTGCAGGTTTAAGAAATTGTTGTCTGAGCTGTTCTGTGCTGAGTTTRAAAATTTCTTTTAAGGAGAGTGTAAAAGGGAGCCAGATCTCTTACTGCTTGTTCAAATCCACAGCTTCACAGGATCATCAGGTACTCAAGACATATCAGGAGATGCCCAGTCAAACTGCATTTTTGGATGCCTAAATGAACCATCATTTGCTGAGACTGAATGAAAAAATGGGTTATTCAGGCTCTGGAGCTTGATTACCAAATGGTGGGGATTTCTAGAAGAATTTCCTGCAGTTCCTGTGTTGTACCTGGCAGTCCTGTGCACACATTTGAGATGCCCTCAGGCATCTCAGACAGGACCAGATGTCTGCCTTTAAGCAGCAGAATTACACCCAGGAGCTCCCATGGAAGCTCAGACTTGTAGCTTGTAGGTAGAGAGCCATGTGCATTTGGATATTTTTGTTCCTGTTCTACTACACAGGAAATAACTYGTTCTCATTTTATGGGCTGTGTCGAAATGTGGGGCAAAGGAAGGAAAAGGAAATCCCTGGCAACCTGAAGGCCTTCCTGAACTCAGACAAGTCATGGASAGCCATCTGATTTTATGCTGAATGAGACACTAATTCCAGCGAAGTTAGCAGGGACTTTGCATGAGGGTTAATAGGAAGGATTTCAGCTTCCCGAGAAAACCCACTCACTAAAACTCCCTAGAAATTCAAATACCAGATTGATAAGGTCAGGAAAAAGCAATCTTGGCTGCTTATCCAAAGGCTAATCACTGATCTTTTGTGCTGGTTGTGTGTAGTATCTGCATCTTGATAAAAAATAATCCTGTCATCGGCTTCTGCTGAGACAGGGTGAGGGGAGGAGTTTGCAAGAAATCTGGTGCCCTTCTCCCAGCAAGGGATTCTGGCGCCTCTTACGAGCATCGTCGATTTTCATTGACTTCAGCATGCTTCAGATCAAGGGGAAAATCCGGAGCAAGGAGAATGCATCGGGCTGAAAGATGATGAGAATCCCAGGAATTGTGACAGTGAAAAGTGTGACCCCATTTTCACTGGGAATATAACAGAGGAAAAAAACGATGCCATGCCAAAATTTGCAGCGTCTTACGCTGCTCAGGTTTTTAAAATAAAATACAGAATTTCCTTGTTTGGATGTGCTGCCTGTCGTTACTCCCTAGAAAAYGGGGTTAAGGTGCATGTTTTCCTTCTGGCTCAGCCCTGCCCAGCTCTTTAAATCCAGRGATTTTCTGGGAAATGCAGAGTCTGACTCAGACCATGAGGTGTCAGGTCCAAAGCCCTTTGACATGACTCCCACTGACTCCGGAAAAGTTWGTGCAGCCTGGCTGCGACTCTTACCGATGAACACTGGACAAATTAAAATAAGTTGCTTAAATCTGCACTAGCCTCCCTTGGGCTCCTTTTACAGCCTGTGGAGAGGAGTCAGATGCTGCTGGAGAGCAGTTCCTCTGACCTATTTTAGCACGAGATGAGTCACTCCCTGAGAGAACCTGTTTTTCCCCCGTGGACCATAAGGCCAGTCCAGGATGGCTAGCTCAGACTTGTGCCTGACTTTGAGACGATTCCTCCTCCACCTGTGTGTTTCTGTGGGGCTATGCTTCACTGCTTCTTGCTGCGTGGATCACATTTTATCACCAGAGCAGATCCATCCTCGCTGCCACCAGACATCACACACCAGGGTTTGACTGATAACTATTCCGATCACAGCGCGAGYGGCTGCCAGGGTCAGGCTGGTCTTCCAATACAGCTAAAACTGTCACATTTTGTGAGAACAGAGTTATAAATGGGACCTCAAAAGTGTTTCTGTTCCAGCGGAAATCAGGGGAGATGTGGTGTGTCAGGGTGATCCCCCCACATTGGAAGGACTTGTGGCAGGAAGCTAAAAACTAAAAACAAGTCATGGGCAAACTCATTATCTGCATGTACACTGCAAAGGGTGTGAAAAGAGCTGCTCCTCCTCGGCTCTCCCCGTGCTGGTTGGTATCTGCTGTGGCTCCAGCCAATCTCATTTGTTCCAGAGCAGGCAAGAGCTGTATCTAGTCAGGAAAGGGTGAAGAGAAGGTGTGAGAGGGTCAGGGGGCTCCCCCAGCAGGGATATGCAGGCCACTTCCTTTAGTATTCTTGTATCTAGTGTTAATTCTAGGAAATAAAAACCATTTGACACATCTGCTCTTAGTTATTTGCACAGGCCCAAATTTGCCAAATCAGTTGTCGAAAGCTAGACACTGAGGCTGTCAACATGCATCTCCTTCTGGAGAGTCAGTTGTGATGATAGAGATGTTCCCAACCCGCTCTTTCTGCCCCCATCCACGCAGACCCTCACCCCTCAAACCTGCTGCTGGTTCASTCTGGAGCACAGACCCCAGCCCATTCAGCTCAGAAGAGGTCCCTGAGCTGAATCAGAATGCTGGTCCTCTGGAAAAAGGCCTTTCCCATGGCTCTGGCAGCTGGGGATATGCTGATGATGCYCTGTKCTCCCTCAGGMRCTGTCGCTTCAGCTCCAGYTTTCCCCCAACMSACACATCAGACCMTGAGCTTGGCCAGGAGCTTTCCTCATGCTGGAGCTGCTGCACCCTGGATGASCTGCTGTCCCTAAGGAGAAACACCTTCTCCAGTGCTGGTGATGCTGTGGGTCCTGGGATGGRGTTATTTAGATGCCAAGCAGTCAGAGCTGCTACATCCCAGCAATTCCAGCTCTGGAAATGTGGCCACACAGGGACCAATGCCACAGCGATGCAGGGGAACAGGCGGCTCATTCTGCCACCTCCAGCCTTTACAAAGGAGAAAGCTCCCCAGCATGCTCCAGTCTTTACAAAGGAGAAAGCTCCCCAGCATGCTCCAGTCTTAGAGACTCCCATGGGGTGCTGTTGGAGCTACAGAAGGGCAAAACAGCTCCTTCTTGGTTCTGTCTGAGGTAAGACAGAACTTTCCTTTTCTTCTAGGAAAGAATGAGATGGCTCAGGCTGCAAGTAAAGCTCCAGCTCGCACCTGGGACATACAACTTACTCATTTCAGCTGACCACTGGCACAGACACACAGCAGCTGGGCTGGGGAGAATCTTCCATCACCTGAGGTCCATCTCAGCCTCTTTTTGTCCCTGCTGCACTCACCTGTGGTTTGCTTCTCTTTTCACCACTGTGAATAGCCAAAAGAGGTAAAAGGATGGACAGCCCAGCTCTGAGGCTGCCACCAGCCACTGGCATTAGCAGGAGCCCAGAGCTGTGAAGGGAATACAAYATAAAGCAGCTTCCATCAACTCCAATTCCTAAGCAGCTCAGGYAGCAGCTGGAGATGCAGCCAAACCCCTTACAAGCTCAGTTCATTCATGGAGGGCTCAGTGATACACACACCTGCACCTAAGCCAGACAAATTTTTGGAGGTCCCTCAAAAAGCCCAAAGTCCCTTTGCAGCTGGCCCATGCAGAACAGCCTTTACAAGTTTCTAGACAAGCCTAGACGTGCCTCCCTGGATCACTCCACACCTCCAAAATATAAGTCTTTCCAATTGCTAATTAGCACAATCTTTGGCAACTCCACTAAGCAGAAGCCACCAGCCCTCCCACACGCTCGTATTTCTGTGACATTGGCATAAGGAGCAACTTATTTGACACCCATAAATTTGCCTCATGGTGAAACCACGTGAGAGCACGGAGCAGAAATTGCCTGGATCTTCAGGCACGTTTTTTCCCACGAAGAGAAGAGAAGAGAGAAGAGAGAAGAGAAGAGAAGGAATTTTTAAAAAAAAATTACTAAAAAAACAACTACCTAGCTCTTAGGAAATAAAAGTACGATGATAGGGATGAAGTCGCTTTTTTTGGTAAGAGGTTAATTGGTTTGTATAAGCTCCAGTAACACTGGAGGAAATCTGTGCAATGTATTTCTTGCTTATCTCCTCCCTCCCAATTCCTATTCATGCAGGCACCACGGTTAGCCTGCAAATTGCAGCCATTTCCACAAACTTGTCACCTCTTCTCGAGTGTTTTAGCAAAAGAGGGAAGTCAGATGATCTGCGCTTTCCCTCAGCAGCTCTTAGCGCATGTTTTGGCTTTAATCGGGAACAAAACGCTTCCTAAGTAGCATCTGATGTCGGTGGTTATCTGCTCCCTGCTCGGGTTTATGGCCCGGAGCATTTGGATTCTGGGTCAGCTCGATGCTGCTGTGAAGGCGAGTTGCTTGAGACCGGGGTTGAAACGTGGCTTAAGCACTGCTGGAGGCAGCAAAAGTTCTGCCGGTGCTGCTTTTYCCACATCTTAATGATGCTGGGAGTTAATTGCCACAGGGCAGCACGTGCACGCTTACATGGAAAAGGGTTTTGGGGACAAAAATGCTAAAACTGGGAAAGACAAAGGRTTGCAACGGGGAAATAGCCTTCCATGTGATGACGGTCCCCAGAGAAAATGGGACAGGTTGGGATGAAGGAGATKGGAGAAGAGGCATCCAGGCTGGCAGTGAGGCCACGGTGCAAGGATTGGAAACCCCCTGCAATTCCTGAGCCGGGGATTCCCGCGGGAAGGGGCTGCCATGGGCAGGGCCGTGCCAACGCCGGCATGGTGACAAGCCTTGCCTCCTCTTGGCCAGCTGCAKGGAGGGGAAGGGAGCAGATCTGGGATGCAGAGGAGCAAATTAAGGCTGTGACAGATGAGCTTTGGCAGGAAGAGCTGCGGCAGCTTCCATCTCTGCTGTCAGAAAAGCGACTGCCCCCACAGCTCAGCTGCTTGGGGTTGGACTCAACCCACCACCACTTTGGGCACCAGTGCCAGSACCGAGTGTCCCCAGGGCTGGTGGGGCAGAGGGGCAATGCAAAATATCTGCAGGCAGAAGGGGCAGAGCTGACCTGCCAAACCCTCCTATTTTAGGCTGACAGCTCTCAGCATCGCTGCTGTGATAACTTCACCCTGGTCACCTTCAAGCCAAGGTGAACCAAGGGTTGCAGTCAACAGCTCCTACAGATCTTTTAGACCCCTCCCRCAGGGGAACTGGTATTTAAGCGAGTTTACTGTCTATTTATGTCTAATTTATACTGCTTGTGCGGTGCCAAGCAGCTGTGGGGAAATGCCAGGCCCAGTAAAATTACTCTTTTGAAGTAAAGGGAGTAAATTTGGTCCAGGCAAATGCAACCCTCCTGCCAAAGGGAGARTAAACAGACATCTCTGTGTGTTGATGTCAGGCCACACTCACACCTGTCGAGTGCACGCTGGTCCTGTGCTTCTTTCCTGCATCCTTTCCTCCTAAGTTTGCAAACCTGGCACCATCCACCCGTTTCCAACAGCTGCAGCAAAAGTCCTGCCTTTTGTTTGTCCGGGTGGAAGSATCAGCCCCATGGGTGCATTGGTGTCCCTGCCCTTGCTGTGATTAAACGGCAATAATAACAACCAAATTAATTTGTTAAACAGATTTCACATTCACTAATTCATCTGGGACAGAGTTTTTATACACCCCTGCAACTTCTGGGTGCTTTCAGTCTCCAGCTGCTGTCCCCGCCTCAGCCCGGGCGGAGCAGCAAAGTCCAAGCTGGCGTTCCTGTTTATTTACCAAGTGATCTCGCAGCCAAACCACCACCCCCCATTCCATTTTACAGGCTTTTTCCTTATTAAGGTATAAGTAGCTTATTCTCGCCTGTCCTATGCAAAGTCCAGATGGTAGCTGGAAAGGGCAGCCCCATCAGACACCCACCAGCTGTCGCCTGTAACCTCCATGCCAGCCATCCCCAAAACAGCCTTTTATTGCCTCCAATTCTTTAGTTTGCACTAACACAATGTTGGATTTTTTTTTTTTTTTTTTTTTTTTTTTTTTTTTTTTTTTTTTTTTTTTTTTTTTTTTTTTTTTTTTTTTGTCCCAGGAAAGAACAATGAAGTCTTGATCTGAGTTTCAGGATTGTCGCTGTTTTAAAGATGTTGGGCAGCCAGTGACTGGCTATAAGTAATTAGAGGATTGCTTTTTCCTTTCTCTATTTGCATGGCATAGGACAGTACATTTTTGCTATCTTGTTTCCCTGGCTCTCACTAATGAGTTATTCCTGTTAATCATTCRAGAAAATGGGAAAGAAAACTTCTTTACAAAATAAGAAACTGTGACTGCAAGAGTGCAAAGACTACCAGGAGGATTCATGGGTTGATGTAAAATTTTTTCACATTTTTACATGTGCTTGCTTGTATTTGTGTTGTTCTAATTTTTCTCCCTCTATCTCAAGTTTTCTGTAATCACTCCAAAGAGGATGGTCACGGGTTCTGCTATCAGSCTAATAAAGTGCAGTGGAGTCAACAGACCTGTCTCTGTTGACTTTAAGCTTTGGGAAGTGCAACAGAGAATAAAAACAAGTCCCTTATGACAATAACAAAGTTGCTGGGGTTAATGGGTGCTTTTGATGCCAGAGATCTTTTAGGATTCATGTAATTCAGAGGAACAAAACACTTCTTAAACTCCCAGCCGTGTGCTCTTTGATTCGCTGTGATCCCCATAAATTTAAGGCAAAGCCAGATGAGCTTTTTAAACCAGAATGAATGTGCCCCATCTGAATCCTCACTGCAGCCATGGCTGTGCGCAGGCAGGAGGAGGGGGCTGCAAAAGCATGAGAGAGTTTAGAGCTGCCTTTGGTTTCTGAAGCATTCTATCTTGGGCTGTCCTATGTCAGTTCTCATATCCCTCCACTCTTGGGGCAAAAAGAGGTGTTTCTTGTCCCTCCCTTTYCCTGGGAGGAAACTGGTAGGGAGCTGGAAGCCAGGCAGGGTTTTAGGCACCTGCCCCTCCTCATGCCCTCCAGAGCTGTGGTATTTAGCTCAAGRCAGTGGGTTTTTGGCGACAGCAAGATGAGAATTACAGTGAGGGGTGAGACAGCACCAAGCCCCACACAGCTCCAGCCCAAGGCATCTGCTCCKCTCCTGCCAGGAGCCTCCAGGCTCCACTGGAGCCAGGGGCAGGTCTGAGGGAACCAGGCACCAGCCCTCATCGCTCTTGCAGAGCAGCTTTATCAGGAGGGCTGTGTGATAAGGGAAATTATTAGCTAGCTACCATGTCAAGTGGTTGGGAGTGAGTGGATGCACAAGACCTGAGTGGTTCTGGCACAGAGACATCAGTGTTATCCCAAAGAAGCACAAACTTGGAAGCCCCGGGGGATATTAATAGAAACCGTGTGAAATCTGCAGCCCTAGAATCCCTGCTGCTCTCTCTCTGAGTAATTAGCTGAATGTGAAGTGCTGTTTGCCTGAAAGCTGGAAATAGCAGCACTGAGAGAAAGTGGAGACATCAGCGCATCCATCGAAGCAGGCGCTGCTAACTGGTGCTCAGCAATTAAAATGCTTTCTCTGGAAATGYCCGTGAGTTTTAAGCACCCCACTGCTGAGAGATGCCCTCAATATTGCTGCCAAAAGTCTGCCTCTGGTCTGTTGGGACCTGCCTTCTCCATCCGGGTGCTTCATTCGCTCAGGTGGTGGCAATAAAGCAGCTAAACTGGTTTTAAAGCCCTGTTTAATTCTGAAGCCTGTCACTTTGGCTTTGTTTGGACGATAACCAGATAAAAGGAGCGTCCAGGTTTTTTTTCTTCCTGACAGCCCCAAAAGCTGCTAAGAGGTCCTTTTAAATTGATCTGGGAGTGATCTGTGGAGCAGGGGAGAGGGTGAGATGGTGACCCTGATCGATGGATTCCCCTCTCCCTGTGGGAATAAGATGATAATTTGTCCCACGGTGGCACTGGCAGTGTTGCAATATTGGTATCACAGAGAAAACATTTTTGGTTATGAGGCCATTTTATTTATCTGATTCCTGCTTCCATCCCTCAAAGAGGGACAGCATCACCCTCATACTTGGCACAATGCTCACAAAGAGGGYTTGGTAAATTCAGATAGGCCTCCATGCAGCTGGAGAACGTGGAGAGAGCTATATCAGGGGTCAAGCTGTCATCTCAGGTTGAGCATTTATGCCCTATTTCTGACCCTGCCAGGAGCAGAGGAGTCTTAATTATGAGTCCAAGACCAGAGAGAAGGGGCTTTTCAACTCACTGTTTATCTATCTCGGAATAAACTCAACCAACCCTCTCCTGGAGCTCCACAAATCTAAAAAAAAAAAAATCACTTTAATGAAACACTGCCTGCCTTTTCAGCTATTTGTGCCTCTGGTATGTCTGCTCTGATAATTAGATCACAATCAGGTTGATCTGCTCAGACTGAGCACTAGGATATCCCCTGGGTCTGGCTCTTCTGCCAGCCATATTTATGKCTGTGAGATAGGTTGGGATAGAGACCCTGTCTTACATCCCATTGTGTGGGGATTCCCAAACTAGCCGGGAAGCCTGGGCAGAGCAGAGGGATAAAGAAAGCTGGAACAGTGATAAARGTTTAGCCACACTGAGGTGACACTGGGGATGGATGTGCAGGAGCCATTCTGGGCAAGTGTCACTCATCAACCCCACTCAAGGTGTCCTCACCAGGAGCACAAAAATGGTTTGTGGTCCTACCCAGGGACAGCCTGAGTGCCCCATTACCTGGGAACTGAATACCTGAAGGCCACAGGCAGCTGTATTTGTCAGTGGAGGAATTGGCCTCCACAGCTATTCCTCGCAGCAGAATGATCTGTCACAGCATTTTTTTTCACCAGGCAGATGTAAACAGGCTGTGTGAATGCAGCCAGATTATCTCTCTTTTTTTTTTTTTTTTTTTTTTTTTTTTTTTCTCCAGACATACTTTGGGAAGCTTTGTTAGACCACAGCCCCAGGCTGCTGCTGGTCGGCTGAAGACAACATTTCCCAGCCAGCAAACCAACCGAAACCTTTTGATGAAACAGGACCTGGTTTCGTTATTTTCTTCTCRATTCTCACAAAAAACAAAATGAGGAAATAATACCTGTTTTTAAGGCCTGATTTCCAAGAATTAAGCATGTTATGTAGTGGCTTTTATGCCTTACTTCTGAATAATTTTCCTTCCACTCTGGCCTCAGTCATCAAGAGGCTGAGCTGAGCTGAAGTCTGGGTGTCCCTTTGGGTCCTGGTGTCCTGAAAGCCAGCCCRTGCTTTGTGCAGCCCCAACCTCAGAGCCCCTGCTGACATCTCAGCTGCTTGAGATCAGCCTGAGCCCTTTTTGGGTGCTCTAYAGCTCCTCTGGGACCGTGGTGAGGAGTGAGTCCACCCAGGAGGCCACTGGAGACTGTGGACTTCATTTTAGGGGCTGATGAGATCCAGAGGGGCTGGAGATGGAAAAATCTCAGAAAATCTACAAGGAAGTCACCTGCCCAGATTAAATGCATGCCAATATCATGTGTCAGCCCAGAATTCACCTTTGATGAGCAAATGATCCTTACAGCACAGCTATCAATCTCCAGCCTCTTCCCTGATTCTTGGCCTAGAAGCTCAGCTGGAAAAATCTGCTCAACCTGCAGAGGTCAACCCTGAAGCAACAGAGAATTTGTGATTAAATTGTGATCTAATTATCAGAGCAGACATACCAGAGGCACAGCTAGCTGAAAAGGCAGGCAGTGTTTCATTAAAGTGATTTTTCTATTAGATTTGTGGAGCTCCAGGAGAGGGTTGGTTGAGTTTATTCTGAGGTAGATAAACAATGAGTTGAAAATCCCCTTCTCTCTGGTCATGGACTCATAATTAAGACTCTTCTGCTCCTGGCAGGGTCAGAAATAGGGCACAAATGCAGCAGCTAAGAGCTGGGCTGGAGGCAAAGGSTATAAAAATGACTCATRGGATCATTAAGGTTGGAAAAGWCCTGTAGGATCATCGAGTCCAATGTTGACCCAGCACCACTGTGTCCACCACTAAACCATGTCCACARGTGCCACATCTATGTCTTTTGAATCCCTCCAGGGATGGTGACTCCACCACTGCCCTGGGCAGCCTGTTCCAATRCCTGACCACCCTTTCAGTGAAGAACTTTTTCCTAATATCCAATCCAAACTTCCTCTGGTGCAACCTGAAACCGTTTCCTCTGGTCCTGTCACTTGTTACCAGGGAGGAAGGACTGACCCCCACCTCTCTACAGCCTCCTTTCAGTTGTAGAGAGCAATAATGTCCCTCCTGAGYCTCCTTTTCTCCAGGCTAAACACWCTYAGCTCTTCCAACTCCCGCTCCTATTGCTGGAAACTCTTAACTCCAAACAAGCCAAGGACTTTCTCAACCSTATTTTGATAGTTTGTTGCTGACTCTCTCCATGTCCTGCTCAGGCCCCAAGCAGCTCCCAAGTGGTGGGTGCTGGCCTGTCCTCTCTGCATTTCCCTGCACTTTGAATTAGTGGTGCACTTTTCCTGCAGAATTTTAGGCAGGTATCAAGCAGCAAACTCTGCTTTGCRTAAGGAGCTCTTTGCTCTCTTCTCTTCTTGCCTGCAGATTTTTGAGCCAAAAACCACAAGAAAAAGAGAAACTAAAAATGCTTCCACCTGGTATAAGCCTCACAAAAGAGCCTCATTAAACTTTGATGCTTACACATTCAAATGGAGCTCAGTTGGACAAAGAGAGAGCTGCTGCTGAGGACAAGCCAGTTTTTCAAGACTCAGCTCAAAGGGGCTGCTGGCTAAAAGTGGGAAAGCTTGGCAAGGGATTTAGCTCCAGCGAGGAGCCTGATCAGAGAGCCAACCTGACAAAGGGTTCTGGCACTTAGAGGAATCAAGGTCTCTCCAGCCACTTAAAAGGAAACTTGTGTAGAAGGAAGAACAAAGAGGCAGGATTTTTTTGTGTAACACTCGCATCCTTTGAAATGAAGAACCTGCACGGGGAAAAGAAACTTTCCTTAGAGGAGATGGGAGCAATGAGGGGTTTAGAAGAGAAACCCGGTGTAGGAGGAGAAATATAGAGGACATTTTTGGGGCTATATGAATAAAGTCAGCAAAGTGTAAGGAAAAACCCAACTCAGGCAGGAAGTGCTGCAGATCTTGTGCTGTTTTGTCTCTCCAGCTCCTTGTTTTGTTCCTTGTGCTGCAGTGAAGGAGCACAAGGACTGCACTTAGAGCTCCTGCAAAGTACATGTGTTTGCACAATCCTGCAGCAAGATGAGCTCAAGAGCAGAGGAGCAACCAACTCTGGGTATTCACAAGGGCTGACCAGCACATCTGCACCACTGAGCCACATTTCTTGGACACAGCAGCAGAAAACTCATCCAGGCAGGATCTGGGGAGCTCCAGAAAACCAGGAGAAATGCAACCTACTTAAATGAAGGGRCCAGGCCAGGACACACCAAAGTTACGTGGCGATGGGTGTTTCAGTGGAGACTCTCGCTGGAGCTGAGCCAGGTGGTGATTTACAGGGACATAGAGCAGCCAAGCTTCCTCACCACAACAAAAAGCCCTAGCACAGGCACATTTCTTCAAAAAAAAAATAAAAATTCCTGGCCCATTTATTCCATTTTGGCAACTGGTTAGAGAATGAGATGCAAAGCCTCAGGTCCCCCTATGGCTTTTGTACCCCATCCCTGCCAATGAACCATTCTCTGAGGATGGTTTATCAATGCTGTTCAGCAGCAGCGGCTGAAGCTTTTCTTTTAAAATCAATTTCTTTTAAAGATTAGGTTTTCAGCAGAGGGATTTTAAATTGGTCCTTTTTCTGCAAATGAACTCGCTATAATTTGGAAACACTTGTTACTGGAGGAAAGAYTGAATTCCTCAAATCAAGATAGATRYGCACATATATGGATGTGCCTCTACATACAGAAATGTGTTTACTTTTTGTTTAATAGTGTATGTGTATGTACACAGTTGTATTTCTCCTTAACAAGTGGACATGTAGATTTTCTCCGAAAAGGGGGTATTTTTCCACRGAAAATTTAGACAAAACCAAAACTCTTCCCGGTGACCACCATTTCTCTCAGGCCACCTCTTGGTTCCTCTCTGGTGTCACAGTGTTCAACCAGAGCTTTGCTACCTGGGAGGGTGGTGGCACACATGACCCTGCCACCTCCCCACCCTGGAGATGTCCCGTGCCTCGGGGAACCCCAAAACCACAAAATCCTCCACACCACAAAAACCCCGTGTGCTGCTGCGTGTCTGCAGGACTCCCAGTTTGGGACAACCCCACTGGGAAGTTCCAAGATAGAGGCTTAAAGCAGTGGGTTCTGGCTGTCACAGTGCCTCCCAGGCAGCAAAGGCAGAACCCAGAGGTTCTGGCTCCAGGAGGATCAGGAGCTTTGCTCATTTAACAGCCCAGTGGCTGGGGGTATTTTYGGGTTTAGTGGGATTTTGGATTGGGAAACACCAGAACAAAAACTTCGACATTTTAGCTCAGTCCAAACATGATTATTGAGGAATGAGTGTTCAAATACCTTCCTGTTCACTTGACAGGGAAAAAGAAGAGAGGAGAGGAG
>NW_026623284.1:2446098-2476733 GCF_030028575.1 Malurus melanocephalus
GAGTTTTGGTTGGAAGGGATCTTGGATGTTCATCTGGTCCAAGTGCCTGACTGGTTTGGGGCTGATCAAATTTAAAGCATTGTCCAAGTGTTCCTGAAATAGTGATAGGCCTGGGGCATGGACCACCTCTTTAGGAAGCCTGTTCCAGTGTTTGGCCACCCTTTCAGTAAATAAATGCTTCCTAATGTCCTGTCCAAACCTCCCCAGGCATAACTTTGAACCATTCCCACGTGTCCTGTCACTGGATCCCAGGGAGAAGAGCTCAGAAGAGCTGTTTTACAGCAAGGAGGGAGGCAGCAAGCTGTGAACAAAAGACTTGTGGAGCGGGGGAGGGAATATTTAGCTCCCTTTTTTGCATCCTGCTGGCTCACAGAGCTGCCCTCCAAGGAGCCCTGGCTTTCATTAACGATCCCTGCCCGCAGTACGTGATCAGATACGGCCACATGGACGCCACATCTCCGTCCCAGCCGGGCTCTGGCTCTCAGCCACCTTCAGATGTTTGCTGTGCACAGCAGCTGGGAAGCCTGAGGAGCCTGGAAAGGCTTTATTGGATCTCACCAGGGTGAAGAGCAACCTGGAGGGCAGAGTCCCAGCGCCCCACTCACACCATCTCACCCTGAGAAGGGTTAATGAGTGTCACGAAGGGACCTCGTTAATTTGAGCCCACATCCTTGGGGATTAGCGTTGAACAATGCTAATTTCACACCTACAATCGAAGGATGCGGGATTCAGGGGTTTATTTCAGGTTATCAGAGTATTAAGTGTTGCCCAGGAAATGTTGTCACAGGGCTCTGTTCCCAGCCTGGGTTTGGATTTAATTCCTTTTTCCCTGCTCTTATTCCCGTAACGCCCAGCAGACCCCTCCCTGTGGCTGCTCCACAGTCCGTGGCTGTGGGAAAGAAAACGGGAAGAGGTGGGTTTGGGGAGCAGGAGATAAATGGATATCAGGAGGTCAGCTGGAGGAAGGAGAGGTCAAGACTCAGAGAGCGCAGATCAGATAACAGGTTAGGCAGGGTGAAAAAAAAAAAAAGGCAGGAAATTSACATTTGTTACAGGAGAAAGGGAGGAAGCGAGTAAAGGGAATGAAATGGGTGAGGATACAGTTAAGTTGACAGCCAGGGAAGATTTGAGGTAGAAGAAAGAGAAATTTTTTTCTCTTCCAAAATATGCAGATGGGCTTGACTGCAATGTTTCACTGACTGAAAGCAATTTCAGGAAATTGCTCCCGAGTGAAAAAAAAAAAAAAATAGTTGGGTTTTTTTAGCAGAAATATTTCACTTCTCTTTGAAGCTTCTCTCATATTAACAAATTATCTGAGCAATTTATAAAAATACTAAAGAGATCGCTGTGGTCAGACAAAGTGCATGTTTGGCCCAAAACACAGTTATTTCACCAAAATGCCATTTCTGGTTACCCCACGGCAAATTCGTTGATTTTTTTTTTTTTTTTTCCGGCCTGGCCACCCCTCACCCCTATCAGGTTTTTGTGCAGTTCTGCTTTTCAGCAAATCGACACAGTGACAGCCGAGGACATGAGCCCCGCAGATGGGCACAAGGAGGAAGTCCTGTGAAGCAAGAAAGGTGATCATTAGAGTCTGAGCAGATCTATTGCCTAAAAACATGAGCGGAGCACAGCTCGCCTCCGTTCCGTGGCCATGGAGAGGGAGGCTGCTCCGCTCTCTCCCCAGTGCCGATTTAATCCGAGGCGCAGTCAGCTGGGTTGGAAAGAAAACAGCTTTCCGAGCTCTTTTCCAAGTCTCGGGTGTGTGAATAAACACTCCAGCTCGCGGAGGAAGCTGGTGACAGATGGAGCAAGAGCTCTCAGCTCTTCTGCTGTGCTGGCCYGGGCTCCAACCACGAAACCACAGTGCTTTTCCCATCAGCTAACCTGAGTCACCCTGCGCCGTTCAGCCTGGCCCACCGTGCTGAGCCAGCAGCTGGGGCTCAGCGAGCCTTGGCAGCCCCTGTGCTTTGTCCCATCGCTGCAGCACGGTGCASAAAACCCTGAGATGACTCCAGGGAGCAGGGTGATCCAGCCCCACTCATGGGATCTGAAACAGGTCAGGGAACTGTGGGGAAAGGAGGAAAAGTTGCTGGCGCTGAGCTGCTGTGGATGCCCCATGAGCTAGATCACCCTGCTGTGGGCATTTCCCACCGTCAGTGCTCTGAAAAGACACACAACTTGTGGCAACAACTTGAATTTGAACAGCTCTCAGCAGCACGTGTCCACAGTAATTCCTGCAGACCGTGATAGGACAAGGGGAAATTTCATTTCAATGTTAAGAGGAAATTTCTTACTATGAGGGTGGTGAGGCACTGGAACAGATTGCTCTGAAAAGCTATGGCTGTCCCATCCCTGCAAATGTTCAAGGTGAGGCTGGATAGRGCTCTGAGCAACCTGGTCTAATGAAGAGTGCTCTTATCCATGCAGGAGAGCGGAATGAGATGATCTTTAAGCCTTCCAACCCAAATTATTTTATCATTCTATGATTCTTTTATTCTAATGTGGTTTTCCACACAGATATTTGCACCAGTTCTCCTTGGGTTCTTGTTTTCTGTAAAGCAGCCCATGATCACTCAGGCAGCTGTTTATTTTTGAGCAAAGCATCACCTTTTGCTTTCACATAAAGCTCCTGACTCCCAGCTGAACCAGGAAAAACAAACAGTGCACAACAAAGTCATCGCTGCGCTAAACTAAGAACTGCCATGCAGGGATTTGCCAGGTGGACTGTGATTTGCATCTCTGGTTGCAAGCATACAAATTTCTCARGCTGGCAAAACCTCTTTATTTGGTGTAACTGGGTGGGAAGAGGGTTTTTAATGATATTTTATCTGCTGCTGCYCTGAAAAGTATTGGGGAGGACAGCACAGGCTGAGCATTTCTGAGCAGYGTGTTTAGATAAGGATTTACTTAGGAGTGGATTTCTTTGCAACCACGTTTCTCTTCCCTTACTTGCGTGCCTGCATTATCCTCAGCTCACAGAACCTGCTCACATCTGATTCCTGAAGTTTTGCTAGATCATGTGATTTCCCTTAACTCCCTTGCTCTTGGGGCCACTCAGGTGTTTACAGCTGCACCCGGTGCAGGAGCAGTTTCTTTACTGCAGAAATGACGCCCAGATTTTTCCAGCTCCTTGGACAATCCTGTCCTTGCCAATGTTTTTTTCTTAAAACCAAACCTCTTCAAAGTCCACAGCATTATAGGACTTTGTTGACTGGAATTTATTTTCAGTGTGKTCGAAGCCTTTTTGTTTAAGGGTAACCATTAGAAAAGCAAATGAGACCATAGTAGATTATTTTCTTTCCCACTTGAGGAATCTGGGGACTTACCTCCTGATTTTGAGCTAATGTGCTGGCAGCTGTGCTTGAGGTGTGATTTTTGCAGGGTGCAGAGGTTGGCTATGCTCAGAACAGAGGGGTCAGGGGGGTGCACAATCCCTAGAAACAGGTGCTGCCAACCCTTGGGGTGCCCAGATCCCCTCACTGCCCGGCCTCTGACACCTTTGGGAGCTGAAGGGGAAAGTTGTAGGAAATGGTTTGCCCTGGGATTATCCATCCAACCATGGCTGTGTTTGTGCAAACAGGTGCGTGTCTGCATCACACACACACACAGAGCATCCTACTGTTATCCCCACGGGGCCTTGCCTGCAAAAACAAATACAGGGAAGCTCCAAGGGGATGTAAATCCCAAGCACCTGAGGCCTTAGGGCTTCTCCGGCTGCACACCAGGCAGCCTGTGCCTCAGCCTTGTTTTACCACACTGAAAAGTGTGAATAAAAACACCGTCCATCTCCTAGCCAGCATAATTTTTACTGCGARTAACCCCTGGCACATGGGCGTTTGCAGCTCTCATTTGCACCTTAGAGGGAAAGCAGCTGCAAGCAGCTGCAGGGGATTGGYGAAGTTGTTTTTGCTCGCTTTTTCTTATGTACCCTGGGTTACACACATGCCATGAGCAGGGTGGGCAGCATTACAGGTTCTCAGTCCCCCTGATAAATGTATAACTCACGTTAATCAAGAGGAAACTTTTGCGCCAGGATAGTTTATCTCGTTCTAAGAACTGCTCCACGCCAAAACTCTGCTCTGATGGCAAACGTGCATCTTCCCTGGGGGACAGGTGTTTTGCTGCTTCTCCCACCTGAGCYCTCTCAWGTGCCCACAAGCCCCTGAGGTGAGYTTGTTATCCYGACACAAAACACCAGCTGGTRGAGTTGAGCCCCTCTGRGCTGCTCAGCAAACATCTCCTCCTGCAAACGTGGCCTCCAGGCCCCAGTTTGTGACCCCAGCTGGTTTTGGCTGCTCTGATTGTGGATTCCCAGGGAATGGTAATGGGTGCTGAAATGGGTAAGGTGTGCCAGGGTGGGAATTGGGGATTAAAGAGCAGACATTGCCTCCCCAGCCAAGTCCTTCTGCTCAGGGGAGAGCAGCTTCTGGCAGGCAGGTGGGGTGAGCATCTCCTCCGTGGTGGGGCTGGCAGCTCCTCTGCTGTACCCAAAGCAACACCTGATGGCTGAAGGACTGACAGCTGGAGGTGTCTCAGTCCAGGTCATGCTTTTTGTATCACTCATGGTATGCACTTGCTGRAGATGTTTGGAGGGAGAGGCAGGGAGGTGTCCTTGGGGATGTTCAAATCATGCTGCAGCTCCAAGCACAGCCCAGCTCCATCTCTCAGATGGACACGGCAGTGGAGCTGCTGCAGGACAGTGGCTCTACCCCAGAGTGTGSCTGCAGCATCCAAGTGTGGGAAACCCCAGCAGTTTTGGGGTTTGAGCAACTGCAGCTCCTCATTAGGTTCAGCTTTTTCTCAGATACCAGGAAAAGATAACACGGCAGATTTCTCCTGCTGCTGACAGGAACCCAGGAGCTCGGTTCCCAGAGCACTCCAACCCTATCCTGCTCTCCAAAGCCAGGCAACTCCATAGGTGCTCARCACCAGCAAATTGTATGGCTTCACCATTCCTCCATGTTCCCCACCCCACAAATCTGCAAAAAGCAAACTTTCCTTTTCCTATTGAAAAATAGAGAGGAGAGGGAGAGGCTCTTTCCAGCCTTTCTGGTTGCAAACCAAGGTAAACTCTCGCCTTTGAGTCTGCAGCCAGGCAGACTGCAACAATAACACCCGCAGAAAAGGGTGTACTCCCATTCATCTCGATGGGTGTTAACTTGGAAGGGTAATTATGACCCCTTGATGCCAAGAGCTCCAACCATTTCACTGCTGAGCATCCCAGCCCATAAATAAAAMCTCTGGCGGGCTGTGCAGAAACCTGGGTGGAAGGGGAGCTGGGCAGCAATGAGGTGTTAACTTTTGGATGTGTCAGGAGTGTGAAATGCTCTGGTTCCCACCGAGTCTCCCAGCTTCTCCACCAGCCTGCACCCACCAGGACCACACAGGGATGCCCTGCTTTTCTGGAGGAGGAGCTTCGGGAAAGGGGCCACAAGCCCTGGAGAATTTGCTGTGATTTCGGCAAAAACTGTCTCACAGCGCATTGGGCTCAGCTGCACAAAGGAATTGTCTGGCAAACGCCTCCCTGGGAAACTCAGGTGGCCTGGAGATAAACACAGTCCCGGGGAGCAGAGGGGGAGCAGGGTGGAGGTGGATGCAGGGAATTTGTCCCTTCCTTTGAGCGAGCGCCTGTGCGTGGAGCCGCTGGCGAGGTCAGGCCCCCTCTGTCCCCCGAGCCGCACAAAAGGCACATGTTTTAATAATCTAATTAGCTGAGACAGTCAAACAGGAGGRAGAAAGGAAATGTATAAAGAAAGGGAGTGGTTCAGTCAGAGTCATGCAGGCTCTGCTGCCTCCATCCCCCTGCTCTGTGTGAAGGGAACCCACMCTCCAATGTGCAAAAATGGAAATGGGCACAGAAAGCTTTCTTCTGGGCAGAGATGTGTAGCAAGGGGCAGGGTCTGCTCCAATTCATTAACTCTGGAATCCACAGCTCCAACCAGGTCTCTCTTACTTATTTCTGCAGCACAAGCATGGTTAAAGAAAATGATCCAGTGTTTCACTCGCATCTCATGTCCCATCCTGTGAGAGTGGCCCATCCCTCCTTCTGACACCCTAAAGATGGACCAACAAAGACCAGGGAAAGTGGCATTGTCACAGTGTTCTTCAAAGGGGAAAAATGGCACAAACCCTTGGTGTTTGCACCAGAAATCATCCCTGTCCCTTCAGCTGCTTTTTGTACTCCTGAARTTTCTCCTGGTATACATCCCTCAGTGGAACACAGCTGTAGCAAATGTAAATAACTTTGTGCTCCTCTACTGAAAGTAAAAGGAAGGAAATTAATGACAACAATAAAATAAAGCCTGAGCCTCCCACTTACAGCCAGCACTGGCTCTGCCCAGTTAACCCTTGTTTGGTTTTGGTTTCCTGATAGCCAGGGAAGGTTCTTTCCTCTTAGTTTGGGTTGTGCTGTTTTGGTTTTCCCCTCTGAAATTGCCTCTCTGCCTGCAGCAACAGAGATGTAAAACCCAGCCACTGTTCATCCTGTTTTTAACTCCACACTTACCATTAATAATTTWGCTTGTGCCATGGGGGTGGCGGACACCCCAAGAAGCCACTGCTGTGGCTGGGGCTCTAAAGGCCTAAAAATAAATGGTATGTTGAGATTCAGGGCTAATGGACTAATGTGAGGGTTWAAACCATGTATAAATCCCCTGTATGAGGGTGAGCAGCACATTTTGAACAGCTCTGATTCATTTGTTCCTTAGATAATAAAAACAGGGAAGTTTTGGTAGGAGGCTGTTTCTTTCCATGGTCTATTGGTATTGTTTAAATGACAAACTTCTCTGTCTACAGCCATCCAAAGTGATGGAGAGCTTCATGTCCCCTCCAAAGATATTGATCCCCTTCCCACTGATGCCCACCAAGTAAATTCCATGCACGTGCAGGCTTGATGCACCTGCTCTGTGCTATTTAAACTGAAAAATGCATAAATAGCATCCCCCTCACTTTAAAGAAGAGGAAATGGAAGCCCCAAATTAAGCTGTTTTCTCAAAGTYGCCAAGTAAATGCTCTGGAGACGTTTCTGTATGTAAATTCTGCACAAAAATAAAGATATTTGGGTTTTGGACGGTTTGTTGTATCAGTGCAAGTTTTGCACATTGATCCGAAAAGCCAACTTTCATCCTGCTGGTGAAAGCAAGTCTTYGATGAAATTCAGTCATTTTTATTTCAAAATGAGAGTCCCCACACTTTTTTTGGTTCTTCAAGAGGTAGGTTTGTTTGAGGTAAGGCTGCACATAACTCATCCTTCAGAAAGGGGAGATGATAAATTCTTCATGGGTTGTCCATTTAAATTCCTCCACAGATAATCAAGGTGCTAAAGTAAATGTTAATGTCCCTTAGGCTGTTTGTAAAATTTTTGGTGGGGGTTGAAGATGAAAGGAGCACTCGGAGTCAAACACATGCTGAACATCAGGGCATGGAATGCACTTGAGGGTAATATGGTGACAAACTTGGCATTTTCTTTCTTGGTCAGACTGGCTGCTGTGAAGGTTTTGCCCAAGGAACAGTTATCTCCATCCCAGCTCCTTTAGGACTGATTTCACAGTTGCCTCCCTCTGCTCTGGAGTGATGAGAGAAGATGAAATCTGCTCTTTGCCTTGCTCTACACCGCGATGCTGTGGCTCTGGTCAGCCCAAAGGTGCTTTTTGCGGCGACCTTTTGCTCTGCATACTCAGCTCTTGGGCTTGGGTTAAAAAGAGGCAGAAAAGATGCTTAAACCTGCTGCTGTCTCATGCAGCCAAAGCTCTTGCTGGTCTGTTGGCTTTGTGTGACTTTCCTTTAACCTGTGGGATGGAGCTGTCAAGGGATCCATGCCCAGCCCAGAGAGCAGCAGTGTGTCCATCCACGTTCATACTCTGATTTCTCCATGAAATCCATGTGCACCTCTTGCCGGGAAAGCAYAGCCCCTGTCGAGCTGTTGATGCAGCTCAAGCCTCCTCACCCAGCACCCAGCAGGTGGAAGGGAGGGAGCCTGRTGGTCATCAGGCTGCTGGCAAATACCATTTGCTTGGCCTTCCTGCCTTTGGAGTGACCCAGAGCAGGGGCTCCAATGTCCTCCTGTAGCAGCTATGAAGAGGAGAAGTCCCAGAAATGGAGCAGATATTTCTGCAAGCAGCAGAAAATACCTCACATTGGAGACTTGCTTTCTGAATAGGAAGGGCAGGAAGCGGGGGARCTGCCCAGATCACTTTGAAAGACAAGGGACACAAGGTGTCAATTTTTCATGCCAGTTTTAAAATCAGCCCCTTCTGATGTTTTTCTTCCCTTGCTGGTTCACGGGAGAAAAGCCACACGCTGCCCCTCTCTGCCTGCACACCCCTTTGGTGATAAAGAGCTGGGCTGGTGCCGAGCAGCTGCAACTTTATTTGAGCTTTTATCTTTTGTTTTGTTATTTAACAAGCCCAAGAAGCCAGGAAAAAAAAAAGTGTGCAAAGAATCGCACAGTTTTCAAAAACAAGTCAGAGATATAGAAGAGGTTTGTGGTTTGTCCTYCAGACTTGGCTGTGGCTTGACCCTTTTGTAGCAAGGTGGGCAGCTGGAAAGTGGAGTGCAAATAGCCCATCGCACTTTTTGTCTCAATAAAGTGATTTAGAAGCCCATCCTGGATGTGGAGGGAGGGAAAGAGCTGACAGTTAGGTCTGCACATCTCCTCAGGGGTTCCCAAAATAAGAAGGTGCTTCAGAGCTCTTGCATGTGAAGGAAAATAAGCCAAAGGTGCTGCAAAAATGAAGCAGCGAGGTCTTTGAGGTGAACTGAAATGCACAACTGAAACCGCTCTGTTGTCTGTCTTTGGCAGCTCTTCCTCTTTTCACCATCTTCAGAGAGGCAGCTGGGGCTGCTGCTCAGACCAGAAAATATCTGCTGTGGTCCTGGTTGTCCCTTCTCACCCGGACCGCTCACCCTCTGCTCCCCAGCCAGCTCCATGAGGGATGGAACTCTCTCTTACAAGATGTGTGTGCACCTTGCTCATCATCCTGCTCCCAGCAAGGCAGATGGGGTTTTGTCCTGGCTGTCAGTGGGATGAGCCTTCATGAGGTGTGTCCAGTCCTGTCCTAAAGCCCTGAGTGGCGGGGTGATGTCAGTGCAGATCTACAGCCTGGATGCACAGTCAGGCTTGGTGAAGTGGCAGGGAGAAAGCAACCTGTTTCACCATGGAGATGTTTTAATTGTTTAAGTGGTGCTGTGTTTGATCACTGAKAAAGAAAATGTTTCCATGATGCAGCAAAGTCAAAGGATAGGTGGATAATATTGGGTGAGAATGAGGTGTGAACAAGATCAAAGTTCCTTTGCACTAGTCCCTGGACACACAGAAGGAAAGGGATGCTCCTGATATCCCTGCATAGACCAAGCTGAGACAGGAAGCTTTAGTGTAATGCTCATTTTAYACCTGACAAATAGGATGGACTGGTAGATGGAAGGATTTTTGCATGGGGAATTAAATTTTGGTGGGAATTTAAAACTCCATGCCACTTGTAGGGCTTGAAACCATGTCCAGAACAAATWATGWAAGWGGTGCTTTRATTTAAGTCCAGTCTGCAGCATCTCYTTGTCCCACAGTGGCTGCCACCCTGCAGACACAGGGACATCACTGWAGCCAAAACCTTTGTGCAGGGGTGTGAGCTGTTCTGAGACTGCACCAAAATTCACTGCACCAGGCACTAGCAGGGAGATTCATATAAGAATGTTGGACATCTCCAGCTGGGTGCTCACCTGGGGCTTCTCCCAAAGTCAGCATAAAGGAAGATTCATCTGACCTCAACTGATGTTTCACACAGGCTGAAACCTCGAGTTTAGGGTGAGTGATGTGGTTTGGAGAACTACTGTAGAGAAGAATTCATCCTTCATATGGAGTGAAGGTGCTCTGAGTGATCCTGGATACCTGTTACAGTTGCTTTTGTCATGTAGTCAAGCCCCAAATCAATGCCCAGGGTGGTGGTGAAGCTGAGAGACAGACCAGCTCCCCAAAGTTACAGATTTAATGCCCAGAAAACACAATTTCCTTTGAAAGATGCAGACGGAGTTGGCTGGATGGTAGAATTTTTGTCCTTCAAGAAACATACAAATTTGCTTCCAATTTATCATTCCAAATACGACCAAAACCATAACAATTAAAATGTCTGATGGAGCAAAAAAAGTGAAATCTTCTTGATCTGGTAGGACTGAAACAGTTCACTTTGGTAATGTCAAAACTAAACATAGCAAGGGCACATGAACATGCATCCCAGCACAATAAAATATAACACACATTGAAAATATTTCAATTAATATTGCAATGTGATGCAAAGTGATATAAACCAAGYTGAAACAAGAGCTCTCTCTGTCACCAAAACATTTTAACGTTGCTGAAGTGAAACTGAGGAAATGCAATCTGCTAAAACATTTCACTGAAAGCTTTTCACGAAAATTTTTGTCATTGTCGGTACACATTTTAAGATAGTGATTTTGTCAAAAACTATGTTAAGCGTCTCTTTGATGTGAGGTCTTTATTTTTCTGCAAAATTATGTCACTCCCAATATTTGGCAAGACCTAGAAGCAATCAGGTATTTGCACCTACTCAGAGCTGGTTGAAACAATCCCTCAGACCCGTTTTAATGCCCATCTCAACTCTTCTTTTATTACATGCAGGTGCTTTTTGTTTGCTGGATGTATTTCAGAGTGAGCTGTTTTGGTTACACTGCCAACAACATCTACATTGGGCAACATCATCCTCAGACCTGGAAAATCCATATAATCACTGTGACATCACACATTTTTTTCCCCTCATCAGGGCTGAGTCATCTGACAGATCCCTCCTTCCTCACACCATTTAACAAACGAGGTAAGTAGTTATTTACCTCTGGCTGGAGTCATCCTTCTGCTATTTACCATTGGTGACTAATGAATCATGCTCTAAACAACTGGCTGCAAGGCCACACGTGCTGGATGTGTTCCCACCTGGACAAGAGTCATCTCCTCCCTCATCACTGCTGACTAACCCATCCCATGCAGCTCTCAGGAYATTTTAAACCCAAAAGAAAATCAAGTCAGAAGAGAAGTATGTTCATGATTGGGCCCCAGCACCAAAGGTCCCAGGAACAAGGGGAAAATAGAGAGGTGCCTCTGTGTCTTTTGTGCTCAGCTGGGACTTTGYTCACCATTCTGCCTCTCACCTGCCTCAGTTCCCATGCTCCCCAGAGCTTACAAAACACTGTATTTTTTGTTTTTCAGGGGTGGTCTTTTTTTTGTGCTTGGTGAAGCAACTGCTCTGTGCACCACTGGTKGGATTGGGAGGGGAAGATGTTTCAATGCACTCCTGGAAGAGGCTTTCAGGGGCTAAGGCTAAAGGCTAAAGTGGCTTTAGGCTTCATCACTTCTATCACCTGCGACAGGGTCAGCTGGGTCCTGATTTGCATGAGAAAAGGCAAAATTACCTCTTTTCAACCTCAAAGAGTGTGTCATGAGGATCTGTAAATGCCSGTGGCTGAGTGTATGAGTGTTACAGAGTTTTATCAGATGGAGACCGTGAGCTGCCAGGTGTCAGGTGCTGATCTGGAGCGCTGGRCAGTCACATCCTCTCTGAACTGGGAGCAACTGGACTCACGCAGGAATTACCAAGAACTCGTACCCTGGACAAGGGGAATGGGTGCTGGGAGCAGAAGGCTTCAAACAGCTAAAGGATGCCTGGCTCTCTTGTCACATTTGTCCCGTCACCTCAGRGGCTGACCTGTGCTGACAGAAGTCAGTCCTATGCTGTGTAAGCCCTACCTTGAACTTCCTCCAAGCTCATTGTTTATAAATGCACATCCACAGGACAGCCCGGCATCGGCAGGGAGAGGAGTGAGGGCACAACGTGCCTCGGCACCGAAGGCATTGAGGGAAGGAAAATCAGTGGCAGAAACAGCGTGAGGGAAGACAGTGTCCAGAGGAAAAACCACAGCACTCTGTCTTCCATTCCCCTTCTCAGTGTGCTCCCCTTCCTCACAAATTTCAGCCTCCTGGGCCTGGAGCAGATGGGTTTTACCGGGAGTTCTTCTCCTTGTCTCTGGAAGCACTCTCTCCTTTTTCTGTCTCCTTTTTCTGTCTCCTTTTCTCTGCCTCTCCAGGCCAGCAGCACAGCGCCCCACAGCAGCACCCTCCCTCACCCTGCCACCCCCTCCCCTCCTGCCCTTCCCCCTCTCGCTGTGGCTTGACACAGAGGAACCTGAAAATTCGCTGCGATGTTTGAATCCCAGCCAAAACTGAAAGCGAGACCTCRCGACTGGTCCGAAAGCCTAAAAAACATATGGCATTAATTCTGCTTTCCCACAGTTCCTAAAACTGCAATTAAAAGCAGCCCCCACCAAACAGAGCCCCATAACTCAGCTCCGTGATTTATTGGAATAACGAAGCTTTAGGGGAAAGTTGGCGAGGAGCAGGAATTCCRTGTCTGGGTGATGGGCTCTGTGCACATGGCCCGGCACGGCCGAGTTTATTTTATAGCGTGCCACYGGTGGAAGAGCAYGATCTGAGRGGGGCATGCCCTTGAGAAAACTTAYCTTTGGCACCCATTTGGCTTCCAACATGAAAAACATCCCCTGCATCTGCAGGAGATGCTGGCTGGCAGGAGCAATCAAACGGAAGCTGGCTGGGGATCATCTCTCTCCGTCACCCAGCAGACGCTTTTTCCCATCAGTAACAAATAAACGTGGCCCGTGAGATGACAAAAGCTGCAAATCTCCTCCAAGGAGGTGCTTCTTCGTATTCACCTTCTCAAAACCAAGGCCTTTCAGCTCCTTGGCTGTGAGCAAACATGAAAGCCAAGGTGCAAAGCTCAGATCTGAGTTTTTTTTAATGTAGCTGAATGGACTGGGAGGGGAGGTGGGAAGGGGAAAGTCATTCTACCTGAGGATGCAGATTTCTGCCTGCCTGTCATTTTCCTGATGCCTGTTATGATGATCCTTCCCAAAGGTCCTTTCGAAATGCAGTAGGGAAATAGAGATGGGATACACTAACTTCTGGAAGATATTTTCTAATCTTTGTGAGAGGACACTTGCACATCTCTCTAACTTGTGATAAAGGCAAACTGCAGCCAAATGGAGTCTCAGAGCAATGCCAGAAAGCAGAGCAGTGAGAAGCACTCCCTTCACTTAGAAAAGGGTGTGGTAGGAGGACCAAACTCATCAAACATCCATCCCCTTCACGAATTACCATCCCTCCAGTTTCCATACTGGCTGATACAGCAGATCGCAGGAGCACTGGTCTATCTCGTGTTCACTATCACTCTTGTTGTGATGGCTGTGCTCACCCACAATGCCAAAAAGGCAACCCAAATTGTCCCCTGCTCAATTAATTCGGTGAGTAKAAATATTTTGTGCTGCACCCAGTTGGTGCAGATGCCCGATGACATCCTTGGAACACATCTACAGGTGCAGGTGAAGATTATATTCACCCCGTGGAGAGCCTTAGGCTGCAAAGCCTGGTGTCGCTGTGTTGTAYGGCTCCTGTGCTGGCAATTAGCAGAGTGGGGCACTCCCCCTTCAAAGAGGCCATTTGCTGAACACCTGCCTCGATAGAGATCTCCAAACATCGTTGCTGATGGGGAATTGTCACTATGCAACTTTATACCAGAGCAGGTGCAGAGGAAAGCTGGCTGCAGTGTCTGGTGACGGGAGGCTGAAGTTGTTTGGTTTGCTCTGCCTAGCAAAATAAAAGTGAGACATAAATGGAAATCAGAAGCCTTTTTCTAATTGKCTCAGGAATGAAGATTTGGCTGGCTCTCAGAGCCCTGCAAGCAGAGGAGTGGAGGTGAGGGGTCTTCAGGGTCTGAGGATGGAGTTTCTGGAGGGGACCAGCTGATGGGGCAGAGATGAACCTGAGGTTAGAASAGTCAGTGACAATGACATTTGTCCCCTCTGACTCCAGACATGCTCTCAGCTGAGTCAGTCCCCCAAGGTCCCCCTCACAGTCGGTGAGCAGAAGCAGAGGTGTGGGGCATGATTCACCTTCTTCAGGCCACCATGAATCACTCCCTACAGCCACTGACTGCGTTGGTCAGTTTGGTGTCCACTAACAGCAACCTGAGCAGAGGGTGCTGGGGTTTCTGCTGCTGCTCACCCTTTACTCACCCTAAATGGCTGCCCAACGATGCTTTTCAGTCCTCTTCACCCAGCTCCTCTACCCCACTGTGACAACCCAGTCTCCATGCACAAGTCCTCATTAAATTCTCCATCTTCAGATCCACACAAGAGCTTTACCTGAATCACTAAAGGTAGGAATGATCAGAAATGACAGTGGTTGCAATGACTTGTCAGTATCCCAGGTGCCTCATCAGCAAGCCTTGCCCATGACCTGTGGAGAAGTGAARGCTCTGGGAAAACCTWATTGAGGYCTTTCAGGAMTTAAAGGGKKTTTYRTCTATGCCAAAACATGGGGAAAAACTTTTTAGTAGGGCTAGAAAAAAAGGTAATGGTCTTAAACTGAAGTAGGGTAGATTCAAATTAAAGATAAGGAAGAAGCTTTTTGCAGTTGTGGGGGTAAAAYACTGGCACAGGTTGCCCAGAGAGGTGATGGATGCCCCTGGAAACATTCAAGGTCAGTTTGGAAAATGCTCTGAGCAACCTGGWCTAGCTGAAAATGTYGCTGCTTACCAGAGAGAGGGGTTGGGAAAAGATTGGTCATAAAACCAATCCAAACTAGCCCATGAGTCTGTAAAATACGTAATAAAACATGGAAACAGAAAAGGGAGCCACATTGGCAGGGACTGTTGGGCTCTTAAGCCTCCTTCATGTTCTCCACCCCAAGATATTAAAGGAAATTCCATTAATTTTCCTCTTGATAGGGGGACATAGAGAGAAAATACAGTAAAAATCTCAGGGGTCATCACTATCCCACCAGGCATCCCAGTGCTTCAGGCTGCAAAACCATCTCACCAAAGCAGCCCTCAGCACAGCGCTCTGCTGCTGAGCAAACAACACCAAAATGCAATACAGACATTTGGAGAGAGAGAGATCCAAATGAAAGCAAGATACAAACAAATGGCAGTGATRAACACAAGGAGGGCCCTGCTCCTTGACATCTTCAAAATAGGTTTCAGTGCTCTCTGAGATATTGTCTAAGTCAGAAGATTGCGGAGATCTCTGGGAAAATAAATCCTTTCACAGACCCTTCTGAAATCGCCTTTACACCCACCATTACTCACACACCACAAATGGAAAACCACTGCTTTGGTAAGGAACAACTGGAGCACAAAGAAAACTGTGACGCTCCCTTCTGACTTCACGTCTGTAGCACAGTGGAATGGTGCTTGCTTTGCTCAACACAAAAATATACAAATAATCAGAAAAACATGGCAACAGGATGACAAAACCATGGTATAATATTTCCCAGAATGACCTCAAAGCCATAAATCAGCCCTCTGAATTGTCAGCAGCAACGCAGCTGAACAGCCAAATTGCCCCACCAYCCAGCCTATTTTATTAAGGGTTATTGCTGTGCATTATTTATTTACAGAGTGCTGTACATGTAGACACTGCTTTACAGGTACATAAAAGACCACCCTGAGGAGTTCAGTTGCACTCCAGGCACACAAATATGACATTCACTGCATCAGCACCATGGGTTAACGATGGAGGTGCTGCTCCAGGTTTCTTGTTTCCCTTTTGATTTTATTGCACTGAAGTCAAACACATTTTAAACTCTGGACTTTGAGTCGACCTGCTTGTGCATGGCCATATTATCTCAGAATCAGGGTGTCTGATGAATTTATCTGTCCCACACAAGATAGCTAAATTCGGGATTGGGAACTGATGCTTGGACTGGCTGGAAATATTCCACCAAACTTTCTTGCCTTTGATTTCTAGTGGGAGGTGATGTTTTTAGTAAAGCAGGGATTTTTGCATACAAACTGAACACCTCTCTTGGGTAAATTCTGGAAAATGGGGAGAGGGTTTTTAAAACAAAATTCTGCAGGAGATGRATTATAATAAATAGAAGCAAGGTATTTTCAGTTCTCAAATTCATGTTTCATGAGTGTTTAGCATCACTGCTTAAACTCATCCAAGGGTACAAGATTATGTGCTGATGAGAGAAAGCAGAGGAGCTGAGTGATTAGAACAATTGCAGATTTACTGGGAATAATAGGGGGATATTTCACACCATTGCACATCCTAATGCAGTTACTGAGTGGCATTTCTCTCCAAGTTAATGGTTTCTTCCAGTCCCAGTGACTGGTGGGAGGACAGACACGGCAAAATCACTGTCTCAGACAGCAGCAGTTTCTCATCCAGCCAGAGCAAGCCAAGAACATTTCCCACCATCAGCATCAAAGCTCCCTTCTCCAGATGTCGGCAGGAAAGGCAGCATCTGCCTGTCTAACGGGAAGTCTTCACATCTCTCAGGGATGTAGGAGGGGTTGTCTCTGATCATTTTTTTTTTCTAGCATTATTACTCTAAACTTAAATATGAGTGGAACATTTACTCACCCAGCCATTCAAAAGTGCTTCAGATGCCGGTGGAAATACCTGTGAGCTATTAATTAAGGACATAATTGTTAATTATTCCAGCACTGAAAAGTATGCTAGACCCTCCCAGTCTGCCCAGATACAGAGCCCTGCCCTGGGGAGCTATTGGCTCCTTTCTGACAGCACGGRGCAAAGTTGTAATGAAGTGGTGAAAGACTGGGGGAGAGAGCAGCTGGGGTATCTGCTCAGGCACACCGAGCACCAGTGTCCAGCTGGGAATGGCAGAGATGGAAACTGGCACCTGGAATGAGGAAGAAGCTTTGCTTGTTTTTCTCTCAGGCAACCTAGGCAAACACATCTTGAAAATGAATGTAAAAGTGACATGGGGCTTAATTCCTTGAGATATGAGAAGTGAAAGGAGTTATAAAAGAATGGTTGTGCAGTTAAGACATAAACTTGTAGATCTTCCCAAACGGAGGCTAAATTCTTCCTTGGCCAAAATATTCGGCATGTAAAAATCACAGACATTCCTCAGTACCTTTCCTGCCTGCCTGGGAATGCCAACATACCCAAGGGGACAGTGCCAAGACAAACAGGAGTCATGCTGGGAGTGCTGGTAGCCCTGGTAGCCAGGGCTGGCAGGAGCCGTGRCAGGGAGTGATCCGTGCACGAGCCRTGCYGTGACTCGCACGGCTGCCTTCTCCTCACACCCAGAAACTCAGCCACCTCCAGTCTCRCCCAGGGCGACACAGGCTGCCAAAAATGCAACCCCAGTCATCCCTGGGAGAGCTGGGGAGTGGAAGGCAGAGCTGGGAGCAGCCTGGAGCCATCACCTGAGAAGACATCCTGGGCTTTGCTCCTCCAGTGCTCTTCATTTTGTGGGATAATTTTTAATGGTGGTGGTTRACGTGCGGATCTTCCTTGGTGCTGYTGCTGCCACSCCTGTGCCKGGTTCCTAAATGAAGTTGTGGTGGAATTCAGTCCTGCAAAAAAGATCTTTGCTAATAAATGCTCTTCCCCGACCCCTATTTTACCCCCAAGTATCAGGAGTTATTTATGTGTAATAAAGCTGTCCTGACTCTGCCACAGCACTGCAAGCACAAGAAGCAACAGGTATTCCCAGAGGTAACATCTCCTCACTCTCAGGATCTATGATTTAATACAATGGAGGCAAGACTGTCTCTTGCACAAAGCCAAGGGGAGCTGGGCAAGGAGTCAGATCCCATCATGTCCAACCCCCYTCGAGCAGGGAACCTCCTCCTGGCTCTCACCCTGAAAATCAACAACTTTGCAAAAGTCAAATCAGTTGTAGCCCCAGAAGCCTCAATCCTGTGCATCGTTCACTTCCCTGGCATGAGCAGCCTTTGAGGAATCCCACAGGTTTACAAAATTACACTCAACCTGAATGTTTGAACGAGGAGGTGAGTGCTGGCAGTGTCACAGCTYGGAGCACAGGCATGCCTGTGAGTTCAGCTTTTCCAGGGCCACAGCAGGAAAAAGCTGATGTCAGGCCAGATGCAAGTGATAGCCATCACTTGCAAGGCAGGAAACATACCTCAGTGTTCCTGCTAACCTTAGAAAGCAAGTGCTTGGATTGCCACACAGAGGATTTGCAGCAACAAGGAGAACGTAATTAAATAACAGGGATGATCTCATTATTGTAATGATGAGATGTCATTTAATAAGGAKAATCCAGCACTGGGAGCTGAGAACGGAAGTCCTAATCCTGGCCCTGGCTCCCAGCTCTGGTAGGTCACCACAAGGCTGACATCCATTCTTCAATGTGTTTTTATGGAACATAAAAGTACCGGGAGACCCTGGTGCTTGCAGWAGCTCTTGCAGCAGCAAAGAGAAGCACATTAACAGTGAAAATTGTCATGTTTCTTTACTTTCTCTATAAAAACTGGGTTAGTACAATTTTCCTTTCTATGAGGGACAGTGAGGCTCTCTGGCAGATGATGCTCCTGCAGAGCCCAGAACCACGAGGTCACTGAAGGAAATGCAAAGGCTGCTCCAGTGCTCATCATTTTCCAAATGCACACCTGAATGATGGATYATCACCTCCTGCTATGGCACTTCTGGGGCAATGCAACCTAAGAGAGATTTTTTTTTTCCAAATAAAATAGGCTTTTTATATATTTGTGTGTGTGTATGTGTGTGTGTCTGTAATGAGAAAGATCAGGATGTTTTCAAAGCTATATGACAGAAAAGGCACAGTTGAATTTAACTGGGGCCCTGTCCATGTATTATGTGTAAAACCCAAATCAGTTCAAAGTTTGGATCTCTTGGATCTAGCCTACCCTTCCATCCATCCATTCATCCATCCATCCATCCATCCATCCATCCATCCATCCATCCATCCATCCATCCATCCATCTATCCATCCATCCATCCATTTCTTCCATCAATCAGTCCCAGCATCCTATATTCTTGTTACCAATGCTAAGTTTAGTAGGTCATAAGTCATGTTCCCCTCTTGTCCCCTTATTTTCTGCTTTCATTGTGCTGAAAATTTTGGGTTTTGAGGCTGTTTTGGTTTTGARGGGTAATGCAGGCCATTCTGATTTTCTTATTCCCTATCACCTAGCATGTTCTGCAAGTTTTACTTGCCACAGGGGCTTTGTCTGTTGCTGAGATGCCAAGTAGGAGTCCCCTCAGACCCAAAAATTTTCATCCTGGGTGCAAGCAGCCCAGCAGTTCCCATCAGCTGTGGTGGTGCTTTTGGGCTCTCGTGAGACCGCAGTGCCACCCCACATCCCACCAGTCCTGTGTCCAGGTTCTCACCCTGCTTGTGCCACCATCCCAACCCCATTTTTCCCCTCATTGGAGGGGAGTGGTTCCTCCCACACATCAGAACAGAGAAATCTCCCCTGCACAGTGTAGGACGTTGCTCTCTTTTCCCTTGGCATGAGAAAACAGGAGCATGGAAAGGATTTTTTCCCCACAGCCTTACCTGCAAACACTTAGTAAAGTCAACAGCTTTGCTCTCTGATCYCTTCCAGAATTACAAAAAAAATGTTAAGACTGCAGCAGCAAGTATAGCAGATTTCAGCTCAGTCCCGCAGCCCCTTACCCCAAAACAAGTCTTTGCATTTTAATTTTACCATTTGCTCCTGAGCCTTACAGGGTGCTGCTGGTTTCCCTTTGTTTTTACACGAGCCAAACACAGCGGGGGAAAGCACTGAGCTGCTTCTCCAACACWCACCATGCACACAGAGCACTGGGACAACGCATGAGAAACTCTCCTCCCTTCAACAAACATTCTGCAAGGCAAAATAAACCACTGGAGCATCCTGTAATCAAAACTGCAGTACGGGAATCCAACGTTTTGATCTTTGCCAATTCAAGGATTCAAGGCTCCCAAGTTGTCTTTTTTTTTCCACTGCCCAGATCTTGAAAGTTTCTCTTTCAGTTTTTTAACACAAGCTTTTGAGGCCTCACATCTGGGCAGAAAAAGCTTAAAAGCCTGAACATATAAGTTTTCTATACTTGAAAGCAACCTTGGAATCTGGGAAAGGACCAATGACTCATTTTTTAATTTACAGTGTTAAAATATCCATAATGTTGTTAATCACTCATATTAATATCACCATCCAACAGCAAGTTTAATGAGGATGCTAATGAGCTGCTCAGTATCTGAAGCCCAAAAATCACACCCTTAATGGGTCTTTCCTTCAGCCTTATGATTACAGAAACACAGAATCACCAAGGCTTGCAAAGACCCCTAAGATCATTGAGTCCAACCTTTAACCTGGCACTGCCAAGTCCACTGATGGATAATGCCATAAAATGCCCTAGGGAAAGYTGAGAGCAGCTCTCATCTGTACCACTTAAAGCTGGGAAATGTCAGGACAAATTGTGGCTTTTTGATCTCTTGGGTTCTGTGTTTTGACACAAGATTTGGATCAAGCTTTGTTATCATGATATGCTATCATCAATAACAGATATTGAGAAYATGACCTGTTACCACTAAGCCCTAATGATGATTTCGGACGGTCCCAGAGCCCAGTAGCTCCAGCAGCACCCATCCCCATCTCTAGAGCTCACATCCTGGGGACCTGGAACAGAAAACCTTGTGAAACCAGCAGRTTTCTCTGTATAGCAGCCCAGGCTGGATTTTCCTCTCTTTTCCGTAGGCTTTCTGCAGCTTTTCAGGAAGGTTTAAATATAAGCTAAACAACGTCTGAGTGGTTTGAAGTATTTCAAATTACTGCTTTCCACCATCTCCTCCTGCTCCCTGCCATTGTAAAAGTAAACCTTAAACCACTGCATTTCTTTGCAAAACTTGTCATGAAAAATTCTTCCTGTTTTCTGGCTGCTTATAAAACCAGTGGAATAAAATTGTTGTTTCTCTTATTGCTATTGCTGTATAAAGCACAGCCTCTTCYAATAGAGGTGAATGTCTAAGTTTTTTTTTATTCAGGAGAGAGATCCAGAACTCCAAGTTTCTTGGATTCGGTTAATTTTGCAAGATGGAACCCAAAGAATTTCCCTGTAGACTTATTTTGGTTTTTCCTAAGCGAGAAGTGCACAACTCCCACATTCTCTATTAATCATTTGAGGAACCACAAGAGAAAGGAAAAAAAAAATGCCAACATGAGTTCCTCTTCCCTCACAAGCTGGCTTGAAGGTTGTTGTGGTTGGAGAGAGGGGAGTGAAAAAGGAGAAAAAATGAAACAGCAAGGTGGTTTAATAGAAATGCCAAACCAAGAGCTTGTTCCTGACATCTGCCCAGGCAGTGGGAGTAGGCACACAGGCAGATCCTCCACCCAACGGTGAAACCACAACATGGGGTGATTTTAGTAGTGTTGTCTTGTTTGAGGTTTAAAAGAGTGGGAGATGGAGGTCTCACTGCTCCTTGTGAGGCTGTGGGTCATCGTTCCTCTGTGTGTGTGTGGGGAGGGATGGAGGGATGGAGGGGTGGAAGAATGGAAGAATGGAAGGACAGATTGATGGAAGGATGGTGGGATGGAAGGGTGGAAGGATCGAAGGGTAGTGGGATGGAGGGATGGAAGGGTGGAGGGATGGAAGGATGGAAGGGTGGTGGGATGTTGGGGTGGAGAGCTGGAGGGAAGCTACACCCTTGCTCTCAAAGGACCTCCTAGCAGGGGCATCCCATAGTGTCCAGTCCCACCACCTTCCCTTCTCACCACTTTAATCCTAAAATCCACCCTACTGTCCTAAAAACTTTTCCCATCCCATATCTTCCCCAGTCCAAGTCTGTCCTACCCACGTGCGCTCACCCAGATGTTGCAGCTCCTCTTCTTCCCAGCTCATTTCCCATTTTTTCCCACAAGCAGARGAAATGTAAAATGTGCTTGGGCAAAAGGAGAAGGGAAGACAGGGAGGTGGACTGAAACAGSCAGATGGCTTCATGTTCACACTTTGAAAAATGCCAGCTTCCCTACCCCAGACAACAACAGGAATGTTGTTAGTGCTGGACATTAATGAAGGGGATTTCTGGGATGAAAGCAGGACAGGGAGGGAGGAGGGGTGACCCAGAAGGGMTTCCCTGTGCTCAGGGTGCTCAGATGGGACACAGATACGAGAAGTGCCTGTGCCTGGGTGATCTACATGCAGAGCAAACGTGGCACCGCGCTGCCCAATCGATACCTGTCAGCTCACATTACCTGTTATTGATGAACACGGCTGTTAGTCCCAACATATTGTATTTGCAGGACTTCCTGGCTTCCCCAGGGCTGTCTGGGGTGGGTTTTTCTCTAAAAGGGTCTTTGAGCTTGGGAGGAAATGTGTAGCTGTTGCTGCTGGCTTGCTTGTGAGGGGTCCGCGCTCCCCTAAAGTCAAGGTTTAGGAGATGACTTAAAATCTGCATCACAGGCCACAGATCCTGATTTAGCCATGAAATATGAGCACTTAACTGAGAGAAAAAAACTGTAATCACAGTCACCAGGCGCAAGGCAAAGTAACATCTCTGCAGGAGGCTTCTCTCAGAGGCAGAATGGCTGTCTGCAGGGACCTGTCWCTTTCCAAAGCCATCAGTGCTGGTCTGGATGCTGGACTCCTTGTGGAGATGCTCACAGCAGGGATGGATCCGGGCAGAGAGGAGCTGTAGCAYTGGCATGTGTGAGGACTGGGGGGTGAGGGGACAAGGGACAGCAACCAAGGTTGTGCTGTTAGCGTGAGGTGGTRCTGCAGGCTGTGGTGAGCTGGTTCCTCCAGCCCGAGGGACTTTCCTGCTCTCACATCCCACACGAAGTCTGCTTGGCACTCCTCAGGCAGGATTCCATCCCACAAGACCACACTGCAAATTTTGGTATGCCAAACCCTTACTTTGACATCATGGCCCAGGAGATTGCTCTGCAGCTGAGCAAGGTTTGCTGCCAGTGAAAGCCCCACTCGGAGYGATTTGATGGCAGGTTGAGGTCCTGACTAGGAGGACAGTGTGTTTGTGYTCACGGGGTGCATTTTTTGCTTTAGCTTTGTGTGGTCCATGGGATCCTGGCAAATACAGCTTTTCCCACACCCAGGRTTTTCCCTCTAATCTTCAGCCACACAGCACGGCAGAATCATAGGATCCCTGACACTGTAGAATCACAGAATGGTTTCTGTTATAAGGGATCTCATCTGTCAAGGATGTTTTGCACTAGGTCAGTGGGAGCTTTGTAGGGCAAGTCTTYATTCCACCTTTGTTTTCTATCAGACAGGATCTTTTTCACCAGCTGCTGCACCAGAAAGATGCTGTGGTCACCAGCCAGGTCTGACCCACAGGATCAGGAGCTTTCTYTGCAGCTATGATGGGAAAACTATGGGGGAAATCATCATTTCATTCCAGCTCTGTACACAAACCATTCAGGTTCTTCATTAAAAACCTGCCAGGGGTATGATACTGATACATGAAGAGGTGAAAATCACAATAGCCAGCTCCTCTTGGCCTCTGGACAAATYCCTGTTCTGTGTTCCTGCCACACGTCTGGTTTAGTCCTTATAAGCAGAACTTTCTGTTTGAGATGGGGCTCACCCCYGTACTCACAGCTGGGTCACTCCAGGTGTACAGCTGCACTTTGCCTCTGAAGACTCTCTCTATCTGGATTAATTTATAAGGTGGGATTTGGGAAGCCCCAAGCCAGCGCAGGGGACAAGAGGAGAGTTTCTTAGGGGTTGTTTAATCTTGTGGAAGATCTGAAACCCAGTGGAGGAGAAGCAGCTCAGCAGCTTGAGCCTAGGGAGCTCGGCAAGGCTAAACAGGGTTTGACCTGCTGGTGTCCCTGCTCCAGAAACCMTCACCACGCCCTGCCAGCTCCTAAGTGTTCCACAGGAGTCCTGTCTTGTGTCTCAGACTGCTGGGCAGGGGCAATGCTGAGCTTGAGCAGCCCTTTGCACACTCCTGTCACAGTTTGGACCTGTGCCTGGTCCCTCACCAGTTCTGAGCAGCAGCCAGGAGAGCTGCAGGAAGGGTTTCTGCCTGGATCCATTTACACAGAGCTGGAAGATGTGCTGTTAGCTTGGCTGCAGCCAGGTGACGAGGCAGGGTAACATCTCCATGGGCTGGGGGATGGAGAGACAGGGCTCCTTTCCTGCAAGGTGGAGAAGAAAGGAATTATCCAAACCCAGCTATGTGCCACATCCCAAACCCCAGCCTTCCTTTCCTTGCATTTGAACCATTCCTTGGTGACCCACTGCTTCTTCTGGCACTGGTGCCCTCTGTCATGGGGAACGTGGAGGGGATGCTGGATGTTCTGACACYGAGGCAGAAGTGACAACAGCAGGCWAAAGCTCTGCTTTRCTTGACCCCAGAGGCTCTGACACACACCAGGTTTTGGCTGAGGCCAGGYTGGGATGTCTCCTGAGCCAGGGCTCCCCATGAACAGCCCTTGCCTGGGCCCATAGGAGCACACAGGGCTGTCTCCATGCTGCAATCTGAGCCCTGGTTGTAGAGAGAGCTCTGGGGAGTGGTACGAAGGTATCCCCAGCCGGGAAAGCAGACCCATCAGCTGGATCCAGGGGAATTCCCACAGAATGCCCTCTGGAACAAAAATCCTCTCCAAATTTCCTGTGATTATTCCTCATGGACAAGTCACTTTAACCCTAGGGCTCAAAGGCATTTTGGGATGATGGTAGCCATGGAATGACTCATTGGCAGACCTTGAAARCAGTGCATATTATTCCTGGCATCCAACAGCACACCTCTGTGAGGTTTTAAATTGTAGCTGGCTCCAGGATTCATTTTTAAAGGATTTTTGGGAAGGGGAGWTTTTGTTTGGTGATATTTTTCCCCAAGTCTCCCCTGAATGATATCCCAGTCAGGTTAATTCCTGCGACAGAAGGTGGATAAATCATGAGCCCAAGGAGTTCCTCTATCCCTCCGTTATTCAAGGGAAGCTGAGGTCCACATGCTGGTCACTGGCCTTGTCATCTCCATCCCTGGGCTTTGGAGCTTGTCCACCTCAGCTTGAGGGCCATCACATCAGCTCAGGCGTGTTTATATTATGTGTATATGTATTTTTTGTGTATATTCTTATATATATACATMTATATAAGAATTCTTATCAATATTCTGATTCATTCGCTGGCATTACCAGCAAGACCCTGCATGCCTCACGTCCTAAATCTTAACACATATATAGTTATATTGACTTAGGGTGAATTCAGAGGGGGAGAGAGAGGAAACTTTGGTCCAGAGATGGACAAAATCCAGTCGAAAGCTGAGAGTACCCAGGAAAAGCTTGCCCAAACCTTCCTCTTCCATCGCACCCCTCACTAAACGTTTCATGTGAAATATTGCCTTTGTGCTTGGTGAAAATGTTAAAGAAATGTTTCTGTGAGTTAGGACAAAGGCTCAGAATCCTCTTTGATGGTTATAGGAACAGGCAGAGGAGACACAGCCTTGCAGAACAGCCGGGGATGGAGGTTTCTGGGCTGGGAGGGAGCGTGGCCGTGCTCTGCAGATGCTGGAGGAGGCTGCGGATGCGCGGCTCGGGTCGGCTCAGGTCACTTCAGCTCCGATCAGCGCCTCCGACTGCGGCTGAGCTGCAGGAGCCAAAGGCACAAGTGCCACTCTCCTGGCACTGCTCGGGAGAGATGGCTGGGCTGGGGCTGGACCCGGGGAGCAAACCTCCACGGGAGCATTTTCCTCGTGGCTCTGGAAAGAAAGGAGAGTGCGAAACACCCCGAGCTGGAGGACACCACAAGAACCTTGCCTTGGGACTCAAAGAGGCATCACCYACATGGAATGTCACCCAAACAGTGTGACAGAGAATATGGGAAACCAAAGACACTCTATTTTGCCTCCCAGGATGATGTTTTCCTCCACTGAACAGTAACCAAAGGCYGGGTGAGGGCTGTGTGAGGTCTCTGCTCAGCCACAGACCATCTGTGTGAATGTAATGGAGGCGTTTATTTAGGTTTTCTACACTTCAGTCTTCCTGYCTGTACATCAGAAATGAAGCAGCTYRTCCCTGTGCMGTCAGGTTTTTGTGAAGATAAAAGGGTGAAAAGGCAAGTTGTCTTGAGAGAGTGTGATAAAGTGCTGTGGAAAAGTGCAGAGAGAATTAATTCCTCTCCCAGGACCTCATCAAAGGCTCGATTGTCCTGCTGGGGTGTCTCAAGCTGAACGTTTCTTCCTTGAGGGTTCCTGTTCCCTTCCTTTGTGAGGGTTCCTTTCCTGTTCCCTTCCTTTGTGAGGGTTCCTTTCCTGTTTTGAGGGTGGCAGCTGCCCAGGCCAGGGCTGAGAGTTCCAAGGTGATGCTCAGTGGACAGAGGGGTGGAATCCCCCAGATTTTCAAGATGTCTGTTTGGTGGGGCACAGCAGTGAGATAAACCCACACATTTGCCATTGAGAATCTCATGGCCAAAGCCTGGTATTTTTGTGTCCTGCTGTGAACAGAATCAATGGCAGGTTGTACAACCCAAAAGAAAAAAGTTCATCAACCCCAGCCTTCGTGGGGTGAAAAAAGGCACCTACAGACACTGTTTAATTCCTGCAGTTAGCTCTCTTTTAAATCACAAGGATGCTCTGGATTTTGGACCCTGTAGGCTCTGGGAYGCTCACCAAAGGGTTTCAAGGGAGAGACATCTCTTATTAGCAAGGMTGTTTTCATAAAAATGGGAGTTCTGGGTCTGATTCCTCAAGCTGGGGCCTGCTCCCATAAATATCTGAATGGCCCCAGCTCCCATCAGGGTGCTCCTTCTCTCTGAGGGTTGAGCCCACTGAGCTCCTTGCAACTCTGTACAGGAATTTTGGGTGGGGAAGGGGGAGCCTGTATTGGAGAGGAACATCAGTGCAGTTTTAAGAGACAGGAGGTTGTGACCCWTGTTGGGAAGCAGCCAAGGGAACAGAAATAGCATATGGAAAAGGCTCTTTGAATGCAATGTATGTTGCTGATTCCTAGGAATAATCAGCAACACCTCTTTACATGCTGTATTTTTTAGCACAAATTGAGGGTAAAATATTCCTCTCTGCTGAGACAGCAGAGCCCACRTTTCCTTTCTTTCACAGACAGCTTCCCTGCCCTGTTACAGGTATATTGTATGAACTCATCCCACTTCCTTTGCTTGGGATAAAGACCACAATCCCCTTTTCAGCAGCRGGGAAACCAAGGAACAGGCAGTTCAGCTACCTTGCCCTTGGCCATAGACCTTGTCAGTGGCAGAGCTGAGATGCAGGCTCGGGAGCTACATGTACTGCTGCAGCTTTATTCCTGTGCTGTGTCAGAAAATATTATGTCTCACTTTGATGCATCCAGATTTTCTTGACATAAATTGCTGAAATCGCTGAGAGAGGCATTTATTTCAAAGTTCAGCACATTATACGTAGGGAGAGAGAAGTTGAGTAACTGGAAAAATCAACTTGGAGTTGCATCACCGGGAGCCAGAGTGTTTGTTTAGTCCTTTGTGAGATGAAGCAAGCTTCAGTTTGGCCTCATCCAGGCATGATTAGTGCGGAGATAAGGAAGGGTTTCTGGAYGGGTCCCTGATACTGAGCAATTTCAGGCATGGCCATATCTCGTGAAGGAGGGGGCAGGGGGTGAGGAGCAGTCTCTCTTCCCTGTCTGCCCCAGCAGACAGCCCTGCAGGGTGTCAGATACAGCTTTCCAAATGACCCATCCCTCCCACGAGCTGTGTTGGTCCTTTCCCCCCAATTCYCATCCTCATCCACCCAAGGACTGCAGTAAATCATAAATGGAGGAACTTTGCAATAAAACCCCGGTCCAGTCAGATCAAAGGCAACTTTTATCTCCCATTTTCTTCGGGGTCCAAAACTCACAAGAGCACAGCTGCTGGCCTGAGGTTGCAGCTGTATTGCTCACAGATGATAAAATAGCTGTGGCTTCAAGGTCCTCTGTGTTTGCTTTAGCTAAGACACTCACCTCCTTCCAACTCAAGCAAAGCTGTTCACTAAAAGTTCACACTCTGTCCCCATCTCCTGTCCCAGGGTGAGACGATGCAGTAGAGAAAAGCATAARGAAATTCTCYAAGGTTTCTGATTTTTAYCTGCTGTYCCAGGTGGCAGCTGACCTTGCTGGYATTTCTGATTTAATTTTGTGTCACATCTCACATTGTGCCACCTGACGCATTCTGCACCAGCCAGGGCAAATCTTGTTTGGCCCTTCAGTCACTTTTGGCCTTTATAAACCTCCAGTGTAAATGACTGAATGAAAATCCTGCTGTGAGGTCTGAGTTTTAGGGACTTTCCTTCAAAACCTGAGATTTTGTAGATCATAGAACCATAGAATGGTTTGGGTTGGAAGGGACCTTCAAACTCAYCCAGTTCCAGYCCCCTGCAGTGGAYAGGGACACCTTCCACTAGACCAGGWTGCTCAAAGCCCCATCCAACCTSGTGCTGGRTGCCTAAGAATTCAGCTTCTTACCCACCCCTTATCTAGCCTGAGCCTTGCTCAGGTTTGCCAAAGAAATGTCATCTTGATATATTCAGAGGTAATCAGTTGTAAAAAGCAAGGCCTGAGCTCTCCTATTTAAAAATCTACAGGGCTTGGATTTAAACTCATCTCAGAAAAAGAAAAGAGTTACCACCTGTCATCTCTTTGGGGATAAAAACCAGAAGGGACAGTGTTTTGGCTTCCAGGAGCAATTTTAAGTGAGAAGTGCTGCTCAGGATTATTTACCCTTTTTCAGCCTGCAGCCTTGGCTGGGCAGATCGGTGGACTTGGCAGGGCTTCTGAAACCACACGCARGAGAAAGAGTCCAAGGAGAAAAGCGATTAAACCCCAAGTGGTCCCGTGCACGGCTGCTGGAGGCGGCTCCGCTCTGGCTCCGAGCATCGCGGCTGAGCCGCAGCACCAGAGCCCTCCGGCCTGCCCTCGCTCCCCTCCCAAACCCTCATCAACCTCCCTGCCCCACACACTGCCTGCCCCTTGGAGAGCTCCATGTTCTAAAGAAACCAAGTTAAAAACAATGCAAGCCTCAGTAAAAGCCTGACCTTTAATAAAGAAGAAAGTCCAGAGCAAGTTGGTCCCAACCCGCAATTCCTCCCCTTTGTTTCAGCATTTCTAGCATTGCACTTTCCTGCCCTGAACTCTGACTTCAGAGCTATGAATTTTTCTTCTTGYCTCCAGTCTGGACATCAGTTTTTCTGCTTCAGGGTGTCTGTGTGTGGAACTGCTACCAGATATCCATCCACTGTCCGAATAGTCGTTCACTGAAAACAGAACCAGTTGCTGGTCATCCTTTCCACGGAGATGTACCCTCTGCTCAGGAGCTTATGGGAATTGAAGGCTTGGAAGGTGCCAAAACAATAAGGTTTAGTGTTCTTGGCTCTGATGTTAGCATAGCCAGATAATTTTATTCTGCCCAGCTTCCTAGCACTTGTTTAAATGCAGACATTTTAGATGAGGGAAATTTCTCACCTTCCCAGAAAAACATTTGCACTGACTTCCTCATCCTTCCTTGCATCACTGACATTTCTTAGCAATCTCCTCCCATGTCARGGCAGAGATGCTGGCAGCTCTGGYYACTTTGCTCTAAGCAAAAAGCAGGTTTTTGTGGGCTGATGGSAGCTGATGTGGTTTTGAGGTTGCTCTCTTAGGGACACCTCCTTKGGCAGCATTTTGTAGGGCGGCGATTCATGAAGAGAGCTGATCTTCATCAGGCTCACACCAATGAAAAATAATGGGAATGCAAAGAGCAGCAAACGTGGCAGTGAGCTCGTTCTGGGTTTCCTGAGGYAGCTGAGCTGTGCCATCGCTCACTGCTCGAGGGGAGGCTGCACCCACCCATCCCAGCTCCCACCTCCCTGCTGCCTTCCTCCACCTCAGCTCACTGAGCACTGAGGGACCTCCAGGCTCTTCTTGCTCCTAAAATTCACCTTCCAGGTGAAAGGATGTGCTTGACACAGCTCCAAAAAATGGCCTTGTTTTGAAATTCATTCATTAATAAATCAATCAATTAAACACAAATATTCCTCCATGCACTGAGGGGGACCAGTGTCATGTGAATGGCGAGTTTTCAACCAGGAGAAAAGATTCTTTTTTTATGAAAAGGAAGCTGTAAATGTGATTTGCTTCTCCTCTTGACCTTGGGAGACCTTTACCTACATTTATTTCTCAGACCTGAATTAGCACSGTAATAACAGAGGGCTGGAAAATTATACTTAAACCTCCCAGCTATTTCTGGGTTACAGAGGCTCTTTCTTTTTTTCAGTCTAACCTAGTTTTCCAGTGGAACATTCCCAGCCTCTACAAAGAGACATCCCAGTTTTCCTCCCTATATAATTATATAAAGTCTGGCCTATATTCGTGCCCTTTCACTCAGTCATCTTTAATGTCACTGCTCCCTTCAGAGAGGTTAAGAGCAGCARGAAAGATTGACACTTCACCCCTGATTCTGCCCTGAAAATGGGCCAGATAAAAGTCATCACCACAGCCCATGAAGTCTCTCATCTGTGTGTGTTTGGTTGCCATTTTTGGCTTGCCAAAATCAAACTGTGTCCYACCACCACCAGGGTCCCGTGGCTGCACTTGGGAAAGAATCACAGAATCACAGAATAATTTGGGTCAAAARGGACSTTAAAGATCATCTTATTCCYTGACAAGGGCAAGGACATCTTCCACTAGGTCAGGTTTCTCCAACCCCCAATTAAACTGAGGAACCACCATTGCCCATGGGATGGGATGGAGATCTGGATAAGCTCTTGGTGACACAGTGGGATCWTGGCACAGGACAGGCTTTTTCCTCCACTGCACAGGCAGGGATGACGTTGATGTGTAAAGTTAAAAATCTCAGCAAGGCAGTAG
>NW_026623284.1:2477920-2482321 GCF_030028575.1 Malurus melanocephalus
AAAAAAAAAAAAAGGAAAAAGAAAAATGAATAAAAAAATAAAGCAGGACTGCATGGTGCTTTGCATCTTCTGGCTGCTGCCCACAGCTGGTGTGTGGACACCTCGTCTTGCCTGGGAAACCCAAGGCGGTGCCAGCCCACCTGAGATCAGATGGAGTGGAAAATGTGAGATCTGCTTAAGGATGGAGAGGAMGGGTGAGGAACACCCTTTCCTGGAAAGGGACACACCAGACCGTTTCGGACTGTTTTGCAATATTGCACGGTTCCCTCTACAGGTCGCAGCAAGAAACACCGGGCACCCTGGGGATGACTGATGTGGGAAAGAAATGCAAATAAAGGCAATAAAAYGTTAGTGGCCAGCTGAGGAAAGGGCTTTGATTCTGGCTGGGAGGAGGTTTTCTCAGCTGTTTTTCATGTTGGCTTTGAGAAATCCCCACCGAAGTCTGAGTTTGGGTTTTAAGATTGTAATATCCCTGTTTATTTATAGATCAAACTGGATGCTGGTGATCTTACAYCCCAGGTATTGCCATAATATGGAAAATCATTGTTATGGCTAAACATTTTGTTATAGTAACAGAAATCTCCTCTGAGGTTTTTGGCCATCATCATGGGGCAATTAATGGGTGGCAACCAGTTAAATCCCTTTTTCACATATTTCCCTCCTGCAGGCAGACTCACACTTCGGTGAGGAATTTGAAGGCTGCACCAGCAAAAGACCTGAGAAAACACAACACCATCACGGAGGTGTGAATCCTTCGCCCTGGTGCTTGGCAGGGTGCTTGAGTCGCCACCTCAAGCTTCAGCAAAGGCTGTAAACTTGACTGATGACAGCAGCTGGCAAAACTCAGCCCACCCAAGGAAAAGAAGCACCTCTGGCAAGCAGAAAGGTAAATATAATGCCGCATCTGATTCTCCGTGGCATCTCACTCTCCTGAAAATCCCAGCTTTGGTGGGCAACAAACAGCCAGGGCTGCTCGTGGCACTGCCTTCCACCCAACTTTATCCAGGATGAACAGGGAATCTTGTGTTTTATCTGACACCAAAGCATGYATTGTACTTTTACTTTGGGCAAGTTGTTTAAAGGACTTAACCAGCAGAGAACACTCAGTTGTAAGTTTGCACGTGTTTTACTCCCAGGCATGCTACAAGACAAGGCACACCCCTCCTTCAGCTCAGCATCCCTCAGTGGAGCTCCCCTCACGAGCACGTGTTTCTCAGGGTGACAATCTTCCTGTACAGCTTTAAAACTCTTCAGCGTGATCAGAAACGTATTCTTTCCCCTCCCTCAATGGAAAATTAAATTTAATCGTGCTTTGTCTGAAAGCAGATGAAAATTGAAAACCAGTTCTCCCCAAAAGCATCCCAAGCATCAGCAAACAGGAATTAGTTGCACTGCAGCATGAAGTATCTGGTTTCCCAGCTGTTTTGGCAAGTGAACAGACACTCAGTCAAAGCAGCACTCATCCCTTCAAAGAGGGTCAGTGGAAATTTCTGGAGTGCTGTTTTCCACCTCTCTGTCCCCTGGGTTTGTGATCCCKGGTGTGCACAGTGCTGGGCTCACGGGGGGCTGAGGGAGGGGAGCTCTGACCCTTTCCCCTGCCCCTCCTGCTGTGGCTGCTGGTGACCACACAGCAAAGCACCGGCTGCTCTGCTCCCCCTCCACCCTCCGACCTGGGGCTGGATTCTCATTTTTGTAGATAAATGCCCATCAGGGGCTGCTTAGAGAAACTATAACACATAAAAGTGTCTCATCCATGGAGTTAACAATCAACAAACAGTGGTTTAAAGAAGCTCCACGCCAGCTCTGTGTCCAGGCCGGCGCGCTCACGAGCCACCGCTGCACTCTTATCACCCATAAACCTTATCTAAACCAAGGTCCAGCTGTACTGTGTAACCTCCACGACAGCTGGCACCGGCTCTCACAGGTCAGTTATTTTTCTTGTGCGCAAATCCCAGCCTGGTCCTTATCTGCACTTGGCTAAACCTCCTCCCGATGGTAAAAGCCCGGCAGCAGCGCCGAGCTCCCGCTGCAAAGGGCTCCTCTTTGTGCGAGAATGACCGCAGCCTGCTCGGGGAAGCGAKGAGGGTTCATACCACGAATAATTACGGCGATACTGCGACTTTGGAAAGAAGTCCGTGAAGTGTATTTCGCAATGGCATTTTTTTGATTGTTCTTAATTGCGTTTGACTCACTGGTGCAGACTCCGAATTAATGAGCTTTAGGGTACCACGGAGCCTGGATTATGAGCTCAGGCAGCAACCAGARCAGGCATGATAATGAGCCACACGACGGTGATGCTTTCCCCCCTCGGATCTCCCTTTTCTTCCCACCTCCCTCCTGACTTGCAGCGGGAGCAGGGCTGCCTGCTTGCCTTGCTGTGATGGATTTCAATTCCCCGGACCATCCACGGTATTTGTTTTTGGAAGACTAATGTTTTGGAGGAATTATTAAAGGAGAAAAACAGGCTGGCTCCCACTTGCCTCCTCGTGCCTTGCACTTTGATTTCTTTGCAGGGCTCGTCCCCTGTGAGTGTTTGCATTATCCCTGGCACGCTGCAGCCCCTGCCCAGGATGGGACATAAGCAATTAAACACAGTCAATAATGCCTATCCTAAACTTTAAAGCATACTTTATTCTTGCAGAGCAGGACAGCATGATACACACTGATAATCCCTCACAGCTGTTGCACAGTCTTGCCTCTCCCTTTTTTTTTTTTTTTTTTTTTTTTTTTTTTTTTGATGCCGGACAACACCCTGTGCTTGCCAAGAGCAGAGCTGAGCCCTGGGAGGGTGATGTGTGCTGCTGGGAGCTGAGGAGTAGCCCTGAGATCCCAAGACCAGCACTTCCCAACTCCGCTTGAAGCACCAGCTGATGGTGTTGTAGAAAGCTGCATTTTTTGCAAATCCTTTTTCTTTTCACCTAGAACTCGGTGATAAAGGGGATTCAGGGCCACCTCGGAGAGCAGATCTGAGCTCAGACTCAGCAGAAGGAGATGAGGAAGCTCATGTGAACTTCTGGGCTGGGATTTTAATTTGGGATATGCAGCAGGGAACCTCTTTTTCTCAGGGCTGTACCGCCCCTGGGACAGGCCTGGTTTGCAGCCAGCCGTCTGGCATGCAGCAGGAATAAAATAGCAATTCCTGGAGCTCTCTTTCCAATTGCATTCCCTTGAAGTTAGCCTGGCTGCCAGGACATTTCTTATTTTGGATGAGCCCTGCCTTTCAGATGAGCTTGTCATCCTGGTCCTTGAAGTTCCTAATCCCTGCCTTGTTTGAAGGAGAACCAGAGCGGTATCGCATGCAAAGGGAAACACCGTGGGTTTGGTTTTCCTTATTGTCTGAACCTTGTAAACAGGTTCCAGACACAAATAATGGTTTGTAAGTCACGTTCCTGTATCTCAGAGGAACCATTTCTATTCTGCAACGTTTTGCTGATGCAGCAAAATAAGAAAAACAGCCTGAAGGGGAGAAGCAAACGTCCCAGGCTCCTCTTCCTAACCCAGAGAAAGCTCTGAACGAGAACAGCTGCTCAGCAGAAGCCTCTCTGAACAAGAGTGGTTTAAATTAGTAGGATTCTGGCTAATTAAAAGACTATAAAGACATAATTAAAAGAACTGAGACCAAGCTATATTAAATTAGTCGGCCAGCCACCTTCCAAGCCATTGCAGGACGATGCAGACGCTTCTCACCAGTCCAAAGCAGGCTGTGCCCRGAATGTGCTGGCCAGAGCAGGAGCTGGTGGTGGAGTGGACCTGCTGGGGAGGAASCCAAAAAATCCCATCACTGCCAGAGTGGCACAAAGGGGATTCGCCCTTGGACAAGCCCAGTGAGCCAGGAAGGGGGCAGAGAGGTTGTTCACCCCCAGGGTAATTTCCTTCTCATGTCAGCGCTCTCCTTGTGCTCCCGCAAGGATGGAAGTGGTGCTGGTGGTGGGAAATCCTCGATTAAAGCACCCKGCTACTCACAAATGAGCTCTGAGGCACTGCTGGCCCAGGGGTCTGTCCACAGCTCCAGGATGCCTCGGGGATGTCTGCAAAGACAGCGGCATCCSGGTGAGAGTGTGGGAATACAGCCAGAGGGAGCTTGGGGGTGAGAAAACAGGGGCAAGGAGGAGAAATTTACAGAGTGGGAAAGAGAGAGAAAAGGAGGAGAGAGTGGCACACAAGGGAAAAGGAGGAGAGAAAGATAAAAAAGAAAAAAAGGCAAGAAAAAATATAGAGAAAGAGGAAGATGAAAAGATGAAAAAAAGAGAAAAAGGGAAATAGAGAGCAAGGTAAAAAGAGAGAGAGAGAGAAAGAAAGAAAGAAAGAAAGAAAGAAAGAAAGAAAGAAAGAAAGAAAGAAAGAAAGAAAGAAAGAAAGAAAGAAAGAACGAGAGGCAAATATATATGCTTCAAATAATCA
>NW_026623284.1:2482423-2546222 GCF_030028575.1 Malurus melanocephalus
GAAAGAAAGAAAGAAAGAAAGAAAGAAAGAAAGAAAGAAAGAAAGAAAGGAGGCCAAGAAAATAAAAAGCAAAAGGAAAATACATAGAAAGATAAAAAGGAAAGTAAAAGGATCAGAAAGGGAAAGCTAAAGGAAAAGAGAAAGGGAAAGAAAGGTTAAAAGAGAGAGAAATTAAAAGAGAACAAAGAAAAAGAGAAAATAAATTTAAAAGTGAAATCAAAAGAAGGAAAGCAAGAAAGAAAGGGGAAAAAAAGGGGAAAAAAGGAAGCAAATTAATTGAGACCAAGAGGGAGGGAAGGAAAGAGTGAAGGGCTGTGGATGCTTCCAGCTGTTCAGATAGGGCAGTGCCACAGCTGTGCTTTCCATCTCTGCCCTGCTGGGCTGCAGCACTTCATGGCACATGGAGGGCCCCAGGTGCACGGGGACCATCTGCCCCATGAACAGCCCCTTTGCCCCCAGGGACGTTCACTGGGGTCACCAGCATCCCCCTGTCCCCACAGAGRGGCTCAGGTGAGCTCAGGCACCTGCGAACAGCCCGGCCTGGCCACAAGAGCTGCTGCACCCAGATGAGGACAAACCGCAGGACACRGRGGTATTAAAGCTCCCTTCAAGTAGMAGAAAACACAAGTGTGTGGTGGCAGATGTGGCCAGAGCTGACTTGGAGCTCTGCTCACAGCTGCTGAAGAGGCTCTCAATAGCTGCAGCTGCTCACACACCCGGCTCTGCCGGCCAGCAGCAAAAACCTCCAAATGCTGCTTTTCTTTGTGCTGCGCAAGACAAAAGTTGGGAGATTGTCCACGAATCGAGAATTTTAAAAATGCTGTTCAGAGACAAAAGAAGTGCTCTTGATTTTAAGCACTGCTTGGAAAAAATCCCAYTGAGAAATCAGGAGTAAAATGGGTTGTGAAGTGGAAAGCTGCGCTGAGCTGAAGAATTAAATGTTTCTTCGAAAGCAGTAAAATGTTTAAAATGTTAAAATGTTAAAAATGTTTCTTCGAAAGATTAGGGTGGTTAAAGTTTGTGGGATGCTTCCTACTATGAAAAAAGGGGAATTCCATAGCTGTTTGACTGCTTCATTTTAGAAAGTAATAAAAAAATAAATTTAAAAAAGGAAAGAGAAAGAAAAGGAAAAAAATTAGAAAATCAAAATAAAAGGTGTTGAGCAAAACATGCACAGAATCCAAAATGGTTAAGAAAAGCCATTTTTGCCTCACATCTCTCTCTCTCTGTCTCCCTGCTAAAGGCTGGAAGGAGAGCCTGTACAAACCCACTGTGATGTGGAATTTACATAATTTTGTAAAACAAACTTCATAAAAAAACTTCTTAGAGGTTGTGGATGTTCCATCCTTGGAAGTGTCCAAGGGCAGGTTGGATGTGGCCCTGAGCAACCTGGGATAGTGGAAGGAGTCCCTGGTTGGAACTGGATGATCTTTAAGGTTCCYTACAATCCCAACTATTTGATAATTCTGTGATTCTGTGATTCTGTAGTTTGTGCCCCACCCACCAAAACTGGGATGACACTRAAATGAGTTTGCCCCACACCAGGAGCGATGTGTGAGCTCCAATCCCTCAAGTTCCCCCAAGGTATGGCTGTTAAGGGGAATCACTGAGCCCTCCTGACCCCCATCAGTCCTAAGAATACAAACCTGGATAAAAGTGACAATACTGAGCTCATCTCTTACTAGTCAGGTAGAGAATCCAGCACCACCCACCAGGAGAAGTTTTTTTCGGAGTTTACACCCCACTGGACACCAGAAAATTCATCCCACAAAACAGTGCAGGAAAGTAGTTCCGGTCCTTCTCCAGGCACTATGAACTTATAATAAAATGGAAAGTGATGAGGAGTGGAGTTCTGTGAGCACTGAGAAGAGATGTGGTTGAATTTCCTAGGTGGGGTCTGATGGTGCCTGGTGCTCCATTTGCTAATTTCAGTAGTTTTTAGCTTGTTTTGTAATTGAATTGTGGTTTCACTGGTACAGTATCCAAAATATTTCAAGACAGGGGTTAAAAAATCAACTCTGCAGGAAAGCCACACTGATGCCATTCTCTTTGGCTGAGGTCAGCTTGTAGGAGAGCTTGGTGCCACCCCATGGGTTTCACAGCTGGTCATATCACGCCTTTGGGGTACAGCTGCACCCACACCCCAGAGTGGGGCAGCAGGAAGATGTGGCTTTTKAACCTGCCAGCTTCTTGTTTTGGCCATTGCTCCTAATTCTGCTATTACACAAGACAATGAGCCATCAGTCATCCCTCAGGAATCCTCTGGACTTTTCTTGTATCTCTGCTCAACCATTTATTTTCCAGACTGGAGCATCTCTCCTCCCAGGCCTTCAGCCATCCATGTTACTTGGCATAATCTTTCCCAAACTTTCCTCTGAGTGCTGTGGGACCAAAATGTCACCAACTACTGACAACAACATCCTAAGCTCCCCTGGAACCTGAATCATCCCCTGAGTCAACGTGGATGCACCAGAGACATTTGTAGCAGTACTGTGACATTTTCTCCCCTGTCCTCCCGTTCTTGACAATTCCCAGAGCCTGATTTGATTCACAGTGACAGAGATTGTGCCTTGATGCAACGTCCTGAAAGGTGCCCCACAGTGTGGCCTGAGAAGGCTCAGGGCATGGATCTGTGCCCTTTTCTAGCGCCAGCTGGGCCGGCTGAGGTGACTTTACCCAGTCCCCTGTCACTGCCTGCTTTCATCTCTCTGGTAGCTCTGTTGCTCACGCAATGGACCCCTAGTTCTGTTCTGAAGCAGCTGGGGCTAGGTTTAAACCTTTTAAGACATCAGGTCCTTGCAGGTTTGCAGGTCCTTGCTAACCCACATTTTTAAGCAGGAGCAGAAAGATGGTGGGAGCTGCCAGCAGCAGCAGTGGGTGATCCACACGTGTCACCCCTATCCGAGCTGGGAGCACAGCAGGCAGAGCAGCAAGGAAACTCCTTGGAGGCCAAATCTGGGATCTGTAAGGAGATCATGAACCAGGACAAGCAGCGGGACCATCACAGTGTCCCCAGGATCTGCTGAACCTCCAGTGTCACCTTCATCATCAGGGTCAGGGTGAGCCCCATTCCCAGASTGTGTGATCAAGGTGCAGAAGTTCTCAATTACAGATGGTCCAGGAGCACAAGCTGAACTTCCCAAAACAATACCCAACCACTGACTTGAAAGGAAGGCCCACCTGTGCTCCCCTCCCTGGCTCTGTCCAAGAACAGAGGCACTGGTGCTCTCGAAGAAGCTGCACTTGTGGCATTTTTGACCCAGCTGGAAGAAGGATGAACCATAAATATCCCTTGACAGCCTAATCTCATTATATTTCCCAGMCTGGTTTCCAGGCCAAAGGGGTTTGGCTTAGCTTCAGAGAAGCATCTGAACCCTCAGATGCCGCTCCAAACCCAAATCCTAAATCTTTCAATGGTCACCCATCAGTGGCACTGATGTCCCCTTGCTGTCACTGGCTGAGCTCTGCAGCGGTGGACTGAGACACAACACATGCAATCACACTGAYGGTCATCAAAACCAACCCTCCATAAAGGTGTTTCAAGCCACCACCTGAAGAGGAGGTACTGAGGGTCATGAACTCACTGTTGCTAAAAGGCCAAGAAGCAAATCATCCCTCTGAGCATCTGCTGGGGGTGAGCAGATTCWTGGACCACCAGCCACCATCAGAGGCACCCACAATAGCAGCTGCAAAGGACACATCCTTGGTGGATATCTGCTGGGGCTCCAGGCAGATCACAGGATGCCTGTGCAGTGAAAGAGTGGCAGCAGGAAACCATGACTGCTTATAAATTCCTCATTCTGTTGGAGGGAGACAGAGACMACCGCTGCAGAGCCAGGGCAGGGCTGGCTGTGCATGTGTCTCTGTCCTGGTGGTCTGAAGAACAAAGCAGAGCCAGGAGGGCGAGCAGACCTTGGGAACAGAGGGAGGCTGCAGCTGTAAGGATGAGCCAAGCTGTCTCCACCAGCCTGGGAACCGGGGGAAGAGCTGGGAGGGGAGCACTGGTTTCACTTCCCAGCGCTGTGTGCAGGCGCTGCCTCGGTGTTACGGTTCAYGTAGGATTGCAGCAACCCCCTCTCAGCAAGGAACAGGCTCCAAAACTTCCTGCGAAAGCTCRGGCCACGTTCTGCCATAATTTTTGCCAGAGATTTGCCTTTCATCTCTTTAGGATGCAGCAGCAGGAGCAGGGCAGGAAGCTCCCACCACCTCTGGAGAAACTGACCCTTGATCCCAAGCAACTTGCAGGTCACGGAGGGATTCAACCTCTTGGGGTTGCATTTCTCTGSTTTTAGGAGCTGTGCTTCAGCCCACGGTGGCGATCCCAGAGCCAGCTGGCTGAATTCTGCCTATCCAGACTGCCTGGACCTGCAGAGCCTGGGCATGGAGCAGGCTCAGCCATGCACCACTTGCCTGACAGAAGGGCCAGCTGGCTCATCCCAGCCCAGCCAGGCATGGCTCCCGTGATGGAGCAGCAAATGCAGCACTGCTGTCACCAGCTCTGTCACCTCAGGAGCATCATCCTGGACAGGGCAAACCCCCTGAGTCCAACCAGACCCCAACCCCACCCCAACAGCTGCAGCTCTGAACTGTTCACCATGGTGCTGCCAGTCCCACACACCCCACAGAGGATTTCAAGATGAATGAAGGATCCGTGGATTTTCCTGGGTGAGGAGAACAGCTCTGAGCTCAACAAGCTATTTTRTGAATCCTGCAATAGAGCTGAGCTGCCTCAAGGACACAGCTGATATTTCACAGATTGCAGAATGGTTTGGGTTGGAAGAGACCCTAAAGCTCATCCAGTTCCAGCTCCCTGCCACAGGCAGGGACAGCTCCCACTAGATCAGGATGCTCAGTGCCCCATCCAGCCTGGCCTTGGACATGGGCAGGGACAGGGGCAAAGTCCTGTGCATGCATTCTCCCATCACACCAGCAGCTGCATGGYTCCTCTGTGCTCTGAAAGGGAAATCTCAGTTCTCAAACTTACAAATCAAATGTAAATATTATTGCCAAACACTTCCCATAAATCATYCTCTGGGATTTTGTGGAGGGGTTTCCTTATTTCCTCTCCAAGTTCCAGTTATTATTGACTTTGCTGGGCACTCAGGCTCCTGTTCTGGGCTTTTCTTTTCTGGGCTGATTCTTGTAACAGTTTGGCTTCCCAGGGCAGCTGCTTTCTTGCAGGGTTCTTTGGGGGCAGTGAGGAATGTGATGAGTTTCTTRTATATATTTTGCACCAGTGTAGCTCTCTTGGGCACACTTTGTACCACATAAACCCAGCTCCCAGATTGTGAACTCTAMAGAGCAAAGCTCACTGAAGTACCCAGAAATGAGTGGTGAGCTTTATCCACCAAAGACATTAAATGTGCCACGTTTAGTCATTTCACTTGCTGGAAATATCTCATCAGTCTGTAACGTAGATCCACTTAAATCAACCCTTGAACTGAAGTTCAGGAGAGCAGCRTCGAGGAAAACAAAGGGAAGAAATTCCCACTTGTAACACGAGCAGCTGCTACAGGCTTCCAAGACAAATGAGCACTCCATAATACAAGAGGCATGATGGGTCTCTGATGTCAAAATATTGTCAGGGGACAGCARCCTATGAAAGGATTTTTTTTACCTTTTGTTAAAAAAAGCCATCAAGTAGCTTTATTAGTATAAAAATTCAAGGTARCCAGAGCGTGAGTTTTTGCCCTTTACCTATTTTGTCTGATTCCTAGAGGCCACGACTGGGGTTCTCTCACTGCAGCAATGTACAGGTGTGCTCTGTGAGCCGTGGGCAGCACAGATTTGCATTTCATTTCCATGTCTGCCAGTGCATGGATGTTTTCCTGAATGAAGAGGAAATGGGGCAGGMGGTCCCATGGCTTGTGGCATGAATCCAAGCAGGCACGGGGGTCTCTATCGTAGCAGAGACCCCTCTGCAGCCAGGGCAGGGTCACACAGGGACCACAAGGATGGCGGCAGAAGATATCATTCTGCTTTACTTCATGTTTAATGTCTCTGTCAGCTTGCATGCATCAGCCCTGGGGAGAGCCAAGGGCTTCTCCTAAAAYCCCCTTGGGTTTTGGGAGCTCCAGCTGGGTCTCAGAGCAGCTCAGGAGCCGGGAGTGGGAGCAGTGGGAGCAGCGTGCCGGCTGCTCCGCCGGGGTCAGCGGGGACATGTCAGCTCTGCAAACACGGAGCTGCCGAGTGTGACACACCAGCCGTGGGATGCCGGGCACAGCGGGGTCCCCACGGCCTCCCCACTGACCAGCTGTGCCTCACACAGCCGGGGGTGCCAGCCAGGACCTCGCTGCTGCCTTGGGAACGTGTCCCCAGCCCGGCTCCCACCRCAGACACCCCACATCACCTGCTGTGGGAGACGGGAAAGCACCGGGATGGGCACTGGGATGGAGCTCGCCTGACACACTGGGGATGTGTGTCCTCAGCTGGTCACCTCCAGTGATGAACCCATCAATCTCTTAAAAYAAATAAAAATAATAAATAAAAGCAAACCCATTAAATTCTTTTTTTTGCCTGCTTTTCTTCCATCAGCGGACGTGAAAGGCTGTGCTGCAGCCCTGCCCCTAAACCAGGCAGCGAGGGAAGAGTCACTGTAGGCACTCTCTGTGCTGTAATTGGCCTTTAGGGCTGACCCCTTTAATTAGATTAACGGGCCCGGTGCATTCCCTCTCTCATTTCTTCCTTGGGATGGGGGCAGAGTTGGACAGGGACCCCTCCAGGACCCAMTCCCACTGTGCTGGGGCTTCCTCTGAGCTTTTCCCTGCAATCCCACARCTCCTGCTGCCTCTGCTCTCTGTGCACCCAGAGATGCACAAAGTGGGGAATGGTGGTAGATCTGGGCTTGTGTCCCTCCCCCTATTTGCCATTTCTGGGCTAAAGTAGAGCTGGGCAGGTTAAGAGCAGTTCAGAAACAGCACAGGAAGAGAGAAGAAGGGAAAGGAGGAGGAGAAGCCCTCCCTGCTCTCCATCTGCCAGAGGAAATAATTTAATGTTAAGTGTCACCTCAAAGAGTTAAATCAACCAGAGTACATTGCAAAAAGGCATTTTAGCCATTTCCATAGATAATGGTTAGGTCATGTCAAGATGCTGGCTTTCACGATRCTATCAAGCCATCCATAATTTAATGTTTAAAATGCAACCTTAGCAATACAATTAATACTGTTTTATTAGCCCACAGAGGCTTCACGTAACTACTTAGAGCCATATAACACCAGCCCATCTCACWGCCCCATATAAATTCCTCTGGTAAGATAAACTTTTAGGTCTGCAGTTGCAGGCACCGAAAATCTGCCGAGCCAGCAGAAAGTAAATGGCTTTCCTGTTTGATAGAGTATCACTTTGGAGGAGCACCCCTGGCTTCTCTGCAGAGAAACGAGCCGGTGCCAAGACCTTGGAGAGGAGGYGAGTACAGGACGTACCTTGGGAACAGCCCTAAATCATCTCTTTCTGCTTCTTGCTGTCCCTCTCCCTCTGCCTGGGTGTCTSTGTCTCCTTCACACCCACATGGACATGCACAAACACACAAAACCTCCCTAACACATTTTCCCTCTCAGTGCAGGGAACAGGGCTATTTGTGCATGTTGCACTCTTTTCAAACAAAACCCCTCCTGCCTGCCTGCTGATGGGYTCCTGAAACTGGGGCACCCCAAACCAGGTGCTCTGCACCCCCAGCCTTGCCATCCTGACCCCAGCAGGTTTCCTGTCATGTGAGGCAGCTCAAGTTTAGGTTCCTGCAGCTTGGATGTCTCYACCTGAGCCATCCATTCCCGCTCCCCTGAAGGGCAGTGCAAGGTGGGAAACATTTACAGTCTCTCACCCATTTGCCTCACTGGAGACACCTCCTTTGGGGTGATTCGAGTCCTGGATACCGCTGGGAGTCTACTGAGGAGCAAGGACAGCAGCCTGAGATGCAAACATCTTCCTAAAGGTAGCTGATTCCACCCTCAAAATGCCCTGTGAGCCTCCCTTTGGCTCGTGCGAGCTGTGACCATTTCACTTCCATGGGCAAGAAGAGCCCTCAGTGCCATCTGACCAAGGCAGGTTTTATCATCCCACAGCCTGATAACRGCATCAGCACCATCAGTTCTCATTTGGGGATCTGGGGGGCTGAAAGCCAGCCCTGCCCCAAGGCTCTTCAAAACCAAAGCACAGAGAAGAAAAAAGGAGAATTGGTACGGCCAATTTGGAGAGGAGGTGGCTGATCCACGCTGAGGTGCTGGGACAAAGATGAGGTTTCGTGGCTTCCAGATCCGTGGCCACTCCAACCACCCTGTTCTTGTGCTCATCCACTGCAGGGTGTATCCCAGGGACTGCTTGTCTACTCCATCAGCAGGATAAAAAGCCACTYCTGGCACTGTCATCTCCTTGTGCTTAGTCTTTCCATATTTTTCTCCCTTAAAGCCCTGTCTTCTCTAAATAGGTTCATCTCTGCTTTTATGTTGGAAATAATTCCTGAATTTGTCCAGCTGTGAAGAGAAGTCAGAGTCAGGGCACTTTAGAGAGGTCCAAATTCAGAGGGTRAATAAGGATTCTTCCTTTCTCCACCACACCTGCACTGAGGTTTTATCAAATGTCAAGGTCCTACAGTGACCTTAGGATTTGGAGGGACACAGTTCTGAGTCCTGAGTCTCATTTCCTTTGTCTTCCACACACTCTGACGTGCAAAGATATGGGAACAAAGAGAAGAATTCACTCCAATATGTTTTGCAATTAAAGTAGAGACACCTATTAAAAAGCGAACGGGTGCCCTGCCCCCAAATTTCCTCAGGGTAGGGCCAGACTTTCTGATCATTCCAGCCTACACTTCCTGTGCATTTTAATTATTTTACCCACTCTAATGCAAACACACAGAGTGAAGATAGACCAGGCATCCCAAATCAGTTTAATGAATGTCCCCATCTGAGAGGATTCTCTTTCATAATGACTGAGGGGGATGAGAAATGTAACTCTACAGCCTAGCTCCCCAAGAAGCAGCGGGGCCCCAAAGATATGGAGAAATGTAACTCTACAGCCTAGCTCCCCAAGAAGCAGCGGGGCCCCAAAGATAAAAAAAAAAAAAAAAAAAAAAAAAAAAAGGAGCAATTCATCAGAAGCAGCAGGAGAGAAAAGCTAATTAGAGCTGGAGACGTAAAGAATGAAAAGCTGAGCATGGAGGGCACTTTAGGGAGAGAAAGGAGGGGAGCTCGAAGAGCCACGAGCCTAAATCTGTTGTGTGAGCTGTAAGACTCACTAAACACCTGCACAAGGAGAGGGCTTATGCTTCCCACATGCTGGCAGAAAATAAGGGCTTCGGGGGAAACACACCTTCCACRTTTACGGGTTTTGTTCTGGGAAGAAATCTTCTCTTTCTCTCCTCGCTCCATCTTCCCTTTCTTTTCCCTGCCTGCCAGCAGGAACTGTCCCTGGCTGCCCTCATTTGCAGGGATGCTGGTGTGAGTGTTTTCCCTGTGTCTTCCCTCCCTCTCCCSGCTTCCCCTCTGACTCTGCCCCCTCTCAGCACCAGCGGTGCTGGAGCAGGGAGGTCAGTAGGGTCAGACTGTCCCAGCTGGGGCCAGCCCTGCTCCTGGCACGATGCTGGGCATCCCCTGCGCCCTCCAAGGACAGGGTGAGCCACCATGATCCTGTGCCGGCTRCAGGATCCACCCGTCACCTGGGGCAGTGGTAAGAAAACATCCCCGTGCTTGCTGCGGGGCTGATCCTTGTTGGGTGTTGAAATCGGGACATGGAAAGGACAAAGAAAAACATGAACCAGCCCATGCTAACCCAGCAGTCACGGTGCTACCCCTGCAAGGAACAGCAAAGCTCCAGCGCCCTTTGAGCCGCTGTACAAACAACCAGGCAGGTCCTGCCCCRGAGCACTCGCAGCCCAAAGAGCCAAAGGAGGCACAGTGATCATCCTTTTCTCCTTGTTTCTCCAAACACAGGCTTTAGGGAGTTCTGTTGCACAGAAATCTGAGGGCTCATGTAGAGGGGATCAGTATCCACGCTCTGCCCGTGGGAGCATGGATGTGGTTTATTGGGCTGATTACCATCACCCTGTGCAGTGGTCAGGCAAATTATTTTTTTTCCTTGTCTGCCTTAAGCCTGTGGAGCCTTTGAACACCAGAGCAGTAAATAATGGAGAGCAGCGGACAGTGCAAGCCTATTTCCAGGTTTTTAATGCTGCTGATGCAGATGTGGGCCGACCTTCGTGGGCTAAAGCTGCCTGGATGTGGCTGGTGCCAGCAGGTCTCGCTCCCCACCAGGCAGCAGGAGAACACCCTCCTTTGGGGCAGGTGCAGRCTCACAAGGGTGACCCTGCTGTTCACAACAAACCCATCACTCCTTGTCCCTCCCCTCTTAGGGGGCAGCAATGTTCCCCCAGAGGCATGTGCACTAATATYGAAACAATTCCCAAAAAATCAACARTAAGGGCCGAATTTCYGGGACCAGGCAGGACCCCCACGYCCTGGGAACTCCTGTTATGGTCCTGTCATCTGCTTGGCTCTCTGCAATGTCAGATCGATGGGATAGGAGCAAGACAGCAGAGCTGGGTGCCTGCCTTCTTCCTYGTCCCTCTTTAACCTGTGGAGATGTCAGGTGAAATCTCCTCTCCGAGAAAGTTGTCCTGAAATGCTCCTACATGTGGTGAAAAGGAACGTGCACTTGGTGTGAGCAGGGGCCCAGCTTTGCAGGGACAGGGCTGGGATATTAGAAGGGCTTRGAAACAGGGCTTCTGCAGCATAAAACCTCTCTGCATTTTCCCTGTCAGCAGAGTGTTCCAGATTCAGGTGTTGGCTGCACAGATCCTGGGCTAGGAGAGAGCAATGGATTATTAGCAAACAAGGGAAAAGCGAGCAGAAAGCCTTATAGTGGCCAGCAGGTCATATAGCATGAGCTGTCTAATCCATCACGATAAATCAGTGCACGAGCTATGTCTTGCTATAAAGGAAATATAGTTATTGTAGGATATAGTCAAGGGAAGSCAGACTTTGCTTTTCCCACTGCTGTGAGACACTTCCATTTCTAGTGCCAATTGCCTGTGCCCCACTGTTTRGTGGGAGGAGGATTTCAGGCAGAGAGTTTGAATTTCTTGTGTTTAAACTCAGACAAACTGACTTGCATGGGAAATATGCACACAAAAGAAAAGTATTCCCCAGTGCAGGCTTTAAACCCATTCCCTGTGCTTTTTTTTCCTACTGCCTCACTTTGCTGTGAATCCACATCTGTGGATTTTCAGATTATTCACTGTGAATCCACATCAAAGCGGTGTCCAGTCCTTTCTAGGAAGGACTTCATTTCTCAGTGTCCACTCTCCTTTTAACACATGTTTTAACATTAATAGAAGCACATTAAGAGGCATTAGGAAGTGGAGCAGGGGAACTGCCCTACCAGATCGTATAACTAATTGCTTTGCTGCTGGTTCTGCGCTTCCTATTCCTGTGACATTCCTTTGAAGTCAGAGTGGGATGCTCTGACATATCTGGTACATCAGGGAGCACTGAAAGGTTACTGCTTCCTAACTAAATAAGAACAGAGGAATGGTTAATTCCCTTTGTCGGGCATCCATCACACAGCAAGGTCAGTGTCACATATCAGAGACGATGCTAAACTGGACACATGTTGGGAATTGGTAGCTCCAGGATGCTGTACATCCTCTCTAAACCCCTGGAGTACAAGTGGTGATAGAAAAAAAAAATTTAAAGAGACTAAGTGGATTTGCTGTCACTCCAGGGACRTGGCTGAGAATGCTTGATGGGACAAGTACATATGGACTTGCAGGTGCAGATTGGCCGTGCTTTGCATAGGATCCTGACGAGYGCTTGCTGGATAGTTTGTTTGATGCGAGTACATTTTTCACTTTGCTCCAGCCATCTGTCTCCACGGCTGTACTGAAGCATCCCACAGACAGCGCGCCACAGAGCTGCAGCACAGCCCTATCACGGCCACGCTGCTGAAAAACCTCTCCTAACATCTCCTTTGATAGATTTTCACTTCCCTCTCCACCTCGTGCATGAGAACACAGTGCAAACAGACCAGAAAATGCTTTACACAGGGGAACGGGAGTTGAAACAAAGTATTGGGCTAATTTATCTTGAGTTTAGGTAGCTTTTGCAATCCACAGGATACATCCTGATGCCATGGAAAAGCAGCCATCAGCTACAAATTGAAATTKCTTGAATTTCTTTAAATTTCAAATTGAAAATTATTCAGATATACCCACCCTCTATTCCAGGGTGGGCAGTCCCTACACACCTAAAAATGTCCCCAAGCAGATTATCGTATAGACTGTCTATTTGAAATGCCACCCCTGAGCAGAACAACTTCTGGAGAAATTCCAAAAGATTCAGGCACCTGGTTCAAGTCTGAGTGGGTGTTGTGTGGTCTGGCTGTGCACTTGCAGTCAGGCTGGGCTCTTACACATCCTGGTTTTAGCTGGCTTGGAAATGCCCCAGAAATGACAGAGACACTCAGYTCTGCCAGCTCAAACCCACAGCTCCCTACCACAATATAGATGTAGCCACGGGGAACCACACCACGGCAGTCAGCTGAAGTAAATGCAGCACCAAAAGCACTTAATTGCTGATTAGAAAGAGGCGTGGTCCATTCTTCAGCACCTAGTCATTAAATTAGATCAGTTGTCCTGCCAGGAGCAGTCCCGTTCAGCTGCCAGCTATTGGTAACAAGGCAGGACTTGGCACTGATGCAGCCTCTGGCCTCCTCTGTGTAAGAGATCAAACATGACTGCTGCAACTGTCCCTTTGGATCCGCTTTCCTGCTGTGCAGCTGGCACYGAATTGTTTGGGAATGAGCCTCAGTCAGATTTTTGTGACAGTTGTTCTTTTTTTTTTTACTCCAGAAAAGGTTTTTGGTGTGTGTTTATCCTTCTGGCTCGTACTGGGAGCAGCTGGGGTGATGTGGGGAAGGTTAGTGGAGTTCCTCTCAAAGCACAAAACCACTTTTCCAGGATCCTTAAGGTCTCTGTGGTTGAAAATAAAACTCTTGACTTCAAAGAGAGTGCTTCCCACATAACAGCAAGTTCTCAATAGAAATTTGTAATTTATCTCCCCAATTAACAAAAAAAAAAAACAAAACCAAAAGCAAAAAAAGCACCACGAGATCCTGCCTCTGAAGCTTCATGGGAATGTCTCACCATCTTTTTTCCCTGGCTGGTGGAGAAGCAGAGCTCTAGTGTGGGGAAAAGAGCCTGAAACCAGCCATGTGCTCTCAGAGTGCACAAGACACAGGGAGGAAGATGAGCACAAAGCCAACCAGCAACAGAAAATGAAACTGTCTGGCTGCACGATGTAGCTGAAGTGGGGCCAGCCCAGCCACCCATGCACAGCAGGCATTCCCATTCCCATTTCCATTCCCATTCCCTTTCCCCTTACCATTCCCTTTCCTCTTCCCATTCCCATTCCCTCTCCTGTTCCCCTTCCCCTTCCCCTTCCCATTCCCTTGTCAGGGTGAGGGATGTGCCAGGCTGGGATCCATCAGGTCACTTCCCAAAGAGCACCAAAGCCCATCAGTGCCAGCATTGGGGTCTCTGCCCCCACACAGGGAGGTTACTGATACAGAGCCCATGCCCAGCATCACACAGCAGCTTTGCAGGACAGCTTCAGGAAGTACAATATGATTCTCGTTCCAGGACAGCAGTTCCAGATGTCCCAGGTGTCTTAGGGCAAAGCTTTAGCTGAGATCCTCTCCTGGCTGCGGTGAGGAGAGGGAACGGGGTAAGTCATCAAGTTCGAATGTCTTTGGCTGGTATAAATGTGCAGAGCTCCGCTGAATTCAATTAGTTTTGGATTATGTCTGTCCCCTGAAGAGTCTATGTCTGKGACAGGACTGAACCCTTCCCAAAATGAGGCTTTAGCAGTTCAGCTCGATGGAAATWCTGGATTCACTTCCAGTGGCAGGTGAGGCAAGAGTTATGCATTGGGTTTTGGGATGCGCACACACACAAAGACCTACACTCATACAGAATATTTATGTYAGATTCACCAACCTCCTTCTGGAATGGGGATCAAAATACTGCAGTTTTATTGCAAGGACTCTAAATTTGTATATGCAGTTTATTAGAGCTTGATATCCTTTCTGTGGGGTTTGAAGCACCTCTTGAGCTTTAGGAGACTCATGTTCTGTATATGGCATTCAGTAACTTAGTTTGGAAATGGTACAGTAAATTCACTAATCCCAAATAAATCTGGAATGCATTTTCCTTAAACATCTAGAAGGATTCATTGATAGAGTCCCCAATGAATCACATGCAACCTGAATTTTTTAATACTCCTGTCGATGTGCGCATCGATCCCTTCCCTTCCAGGCAGCGGGGCTGGTATTTCCTTGAATACCACCACGTTTCTCAGGATGGCTTTCACACACACCACAGAAATACTGTTTCTCATTTCCCACTAGACACTTTGGAGTCCAAAATCCTTCCCGCAGCCTGATCCAGCCCAGTGCTGCCGGGGAGGGAGGCTGGGGCACCCCGGCACCCTGCAGGAGATGAGGAGATGCCGTGTGAGACGCTGCCGGTGCAGGGGAGATGTGCTGACCTGATTCGCCACCCTGATTTGCATGTGCGGTGTTAAGGGAAAAYGCTGTATCCTATTAAATTAACAAACTAGCACATTCCATCAGCTGGTTCTCATGCCCTCCAGGCATCCTCTGGAGGTTTCCTCGACATGCCAATGAAACATTCAAGCTACAAGACAGCCCAGTCACTTCCCATCCATTTTTTATGGTACCATGGAAACAAAGAGCGCCTGGCGATTCCTTCTTTAAGCTTTCAATAAATCACTCCACAACTGCACGAGGTACGTGCCTTCAATGCCCCTGTGTCTCACTTGGCTCCCCTGGGCTAAGCAGCCTTCTGCCCCCTTTGCCATCCATTCTCTAGCCCCTGTCACCCTGTGGCCTCTGCTCCCCAAATAGCCCAGAGGGGTTGGGAGCAGACTGGCTCCTTTCAGGCTTTGTGTGTGCAGACATTGGAAGGCGTCCTGTACATGTGCTGGGGTGGTGTGAAGCCAGAGCCTTAGAGGCAAAGACGCTTTTGCAACAGCTTTGCCAGCCAGAGGGGAGTCTGAGGCCATGGGACAGACTCAGCGACTCCAGTGCTGCAGAAGTCACCTTTTGTCCTGCCACTGGGAACACTCCCCCAGCCATTTCTGGGCTTTGATGTGTCCATCAGAGCAGATTTTCCYTTTTTGAATCTTCCAGCCGCTCTCCTCTCACTCTCAGCAAACGTCTGCCTGCGTGCTTGTGTGCAACCTTTTCTCTTCTCTTCAGAAATCACCCTCCTGCAGAGGTCAGGGATGCGTGGAGTCCCCGGGGCTGTGTTTGTTGTAGGTACTGACACATGAGCAGTCACGGCATCTGTCCTGGAGGAGAATGAGCTCCTCAGCTTTCCACCCAGCACAGCAGGGAGCAGTTGAACAATTCTTTCTCAGGTCCCTGGAGTTGACRTGTGTGTGTTTGGCCCCGCTAAAGTCCGACCGCTCTTCCTCTCAGGGATTTGTTATCTGGGCTGTCCCTGAGATACTCGCAGGAAAAGTTTCAGTGGAAGACTCAGGAAAAAGGAAAGAGAAAAGGAGAAGAAAAAGAAAAGCCAGAGCTCTGCTTTTCTGTCCCTCCTGTCATGGCAGGAGAGCTGAAACCCACAGCTCCTGGCACCCATTGGGGAGGAAACCCACTCAGGCCAGATTTGAGACCACTGCCCAATGGTTAATTCAGTTGTGTGGCTGGGTCCAAATTGCAGCTGCAGAATGTGAAGGTCAGAGTTGGCCCAGGTGTCTCCAAGGGAGAAAAGTGGAAGTGGTTTCACCAACATGTGCTGCAGCTCAGCAGTAAAGTTTCCCGTGCCTGTAGCACTRGTGTCTGCTGCAGATGTCTGGAGCAGAGAATGTGTGTGCACATTTGTGTTGTGGGGTTTATCCTGGTCTCTACTTCATTCCACAATCCAAACAGGCAAGGGAAGGGAGTGGGTGTTATGCCAGACTCTCCTGGCTCTGGTTGCGTTAGGGGCAGCAACATTGCCAGAGAACAGGGGGTCAAAATGAACATTAAATTAAGAAGCTGCTGAAGCAGTGAACAGGGAACCATTTTTCAGCAGGGAAACATCTCCAAGCTGCTGGTCTCATGTCCCCATGCTGCAATCCCACCAGATCAAATGGATGCATCCCATGGCACTGAGACTGGGATGTCAGTGGCTCTTCATTAACCCTTTTGCTCCTGAAAGCTGCCTTCCCATTTCTGTCCTAATGGCTTAAATTAGCATCCCATTCAATTGCTTTCATCTATAAATTGTCAGAATCTGCCTGGAGTCCCTTGGCAGAATGAGATTTGTGCCTTTGCCAGACAAGCCTGGCACRTGCAACAGCCTTGAACTGCTCGTGGGCACTGGCTTTATTAAACATTAACGGCCCCAACTTCTCTCCAACAGCTAGTAATAAAAGGGATCATTTAAGTTTATTCTGACTCAAGTGAAGAGGTTTAGATTCATTGGGAAGCTGCTCAGTGGTGTTTCTTAAATGTTTAAGTCCTGTTTTCCAGCATGAAAATGCTCCACTTGTAACATTAAAACACCRTAAGGCAGGTGGTGTGGTGAGGATGATCCCAACTCCCCCTCAGCATGGCCAGCAGGATCCTTCTCCAAGGAGTGGACACAGGGCTTGGGGACAGCCCTCCCTGCCACAGCCAGCTTGCTCTGCTCCCAAACATGCTCACTGACAAGTCTGTAGCTATTTCTAATTGCTTCTCTCCTAATCTTGAACAAAACAGACTCTTTCAATGAAAAATGTCCACATGCAACCAAAATTAGTTTAGTTTGCATTAATTTGGGGAATGGCTTGCAATAATGAGCTTGATGGTGTTGCTTGATATTCTAGCTTGCCATAGCTAGAGAAGAAGGCAAAGTTTCTGTCCMTGATACATGAGGAAAAAAAACCAAAAAGCAGTTGTTAAGCATCTCTGGAYTGGAGACCCCAAAGGGCCTGGGAAAGGGACTGTGAAGCAGAAAAATCAGGCTCCATCACACTACAAATCCCCGCCGACTGCTGCTTACCAGCCTCCGTACACCCTGTGCTGGCAGAAAGGTCTGTTTGCTTTGGCACACTTTTACCTGCATGTTCAATTAATGYTCTCCCCGTTCTGGGATCTGGGGAGGAATGCACCATTCCAGAGTGTCAGGCTGCCTGCTGCATCCCCAGAGCCCCCTCTGAGCTTCCTCGCAGGCCGAGCCGAGAGCAGGATGTGACCCCATGCACTTGCTTGCGGTCCTTCGCTACCGGAGGGGTTATTTCAAGGCTCCCCATCACCGGCTTCAGATTCCTCTTCCCCTTTTGTACTTTCAAAAGAAAACATCTGTGCACGGCTCGTCACAACAAACCCCTGCCAGTGTCTGATCTCTTACGATAACACGCTCTAATGAGGTTATAGCTCTCCTGTCTCGCAAGTGTTTCGCGGCGGCTCGGGCTGAATGAGACGGGAGGTAATTAGAGTGACATGCTTTCGTGCTCAGAGAGAATAAAGTAACACAAATTTCCTGAATGGGCAAGAGCAGTTTGGCCTCAGCTGAGGGAAATAACCAGGCAGTGATCTAATTCACTTTACTGTTAATAGATTGTTATCTGCGGAGCCCTAGTGCAAACATGATAAGCTGTAAAGAAATACAGATGAAAGCCAGAGCTCCCAGGGCTGCRGAGATACACATTCAGCCCAGCGCTGGTCTCGCTGGCCTCAGCCCAGCTCCACTCTCTGCTCATCCCTGGAGCTGGCTGGAGTGATCAGACTCGAGCAGGGCTGTGCAGTCAAATCTCTTCACCAACTGCAGGATTTTTTGGCTCCAGCAGCAGTTTGGGAATTCCACGGTTTGTCTTGTGGAGTCTGAGACACAGTGAGAAGAGATGGAKGMAAAATCCCTYTGTRGGTTCAGACTGTGACTCTGGCTGCCATGGCCCTTGTGGARGGGGTCTRTGRTGTCACCAAGYGATGCTGTGGTCCCACAGCAAGGKTCCCCATCTGACTGAGCACATTTGCCTTGGAGAAGCTGCAGTCACAGCCATCCTCTGGCACAGCAGCCCTTCGATGTYGTGGCTGCAGGCAGAGAGCTCCCCATGACGGCTTTATCCACCCCTCCCCATCATGGCCCTGGGATGTACTGCTACATCCTSCCATGTGCTTTGGGAGGGTGACATTCCCACCGTTTGTACCAGGGATGAGTTGCAGCTGGAAAACCATGGTGAAAGTGGGTCTGTGAGTTTCCTCTACRTCCATGAACAATTCCTGATGTGCACCTGTCCAGGGATTTGGCCAAAGTGCTTTGTGTAAGATTCTGTGGATTTGTGTGAATTCTGTAAGCATGCCAAGCATTGCCAATCCCATCCATGATGTTATTTCCTCTGCTCTCCCCTTGCACAGAGTTCTGCTGAGTTTGTCACCCTTGTCTCCAGCCAAGCCAGCACAGACACCCTGCTCACACAGCTCACCAAACTCCCCTTGCCATGGTATGACACTTCCTGCCCTTCCAGCTGCGGGAACAAAAGGACATCCACGGGGACTGGGAATTTGCTTCCAGTGCCCACAGTGGRCATGAATTTCTGCATGACCAAGGTGGTGCAGGAGGGGATCCATTGGAGTCTGCCCAAGCCAGTGAGGCAGARTGTGGTGGACAAGCTGAGCAAGAGCAGGAGTCTTCCTCATGGYTGTGGGGTGAAGCATCCTCCTCACACTCCTCACACAGCCTTTCTTCCCACATCTTCCACACTGCCCTGGCCTTACATGTAATACACTATGTCTTTTATTCATTTTTTTTATTTCCTCAGGCGAGGATGCTGTCAGCTTTCCAGGCAGGTTTGAATGCGTCAAAAAATGTAATCTCTTCAGCCAGATTTAGCCTACTTTTGGGGAGCGAGTGTACTCTGATTGCTGCTTCCCTGACAGCTTCATTAGGGCTGAGAGAGCCCCAGCCCTGCCTGCCCCATCTCTCCTCAGCCAGCACCCAGCTATTAGAAAAACACCAGCACAGCTCCTTATGGTCACTCTCCTCAGCATTTCCAGGAGTCTCTGGGTCCCTCCAGGCCTCATTTCCCCACTTGTACCAGAACGTACCTATAATCTTTTTTTTTTTCCAGTTCCACCCAGTTTGATGGCAAAGCCGTGATGGCATTGGATAGATCCCTGATGCAGTTTTAACCCTCCCTGGCATCCCACTGAAGCTTCTACACGTGCTGCACAGAAAACATAAGCATGTGCTATCCCTCCACACGCTGCTTTGCCACTCCTCCAGTGCAGCAATGAGGGGCCAAGGTTACAGACACCATAACCATTATGGACCTGCCCAAACACCACCAAACTCAGTCAGCTCAGGCACATCCCCTGTGGGTCCTGCTATCGGCCAGGCCATCAGGAGCACAGCCCTGGCCATTGAACTCTTGACACAAGCCCAGGTTCAGGCTGATGCTTGGTCCAGGGCCATGTCCTTGATGGGTGGTTTGGATGCAGCCATCCTGTCCTGGAAAGGAGGAGAGTCATSTATGGACCTGCRAGYTCTGCCAGCTGCTGTCYGTGCCTGCAAGAAAARCCATTTTATTAATTTATTTTATCTAACCCATTTKGTTTAAAAGTATAGACTTAACCTTGGCCACTCTTCAGCCCATCCTTAGAATCCTGCCTTGGATCAATGCCATGCCAAGTGCATGGAGAGCRGTCTGACATCCACTGCGAGTGCCAAGAGAGAGTGGAGGAGGCACAGACTGGCTCTCACTCAGCTGGAGAGTTTACTGAAGGCTGCAATCTTCCAATTGCTTGAAGAGCTGTCATTAGACAGTTTAAGATGGCAGATTGCTAAATTGCTTTAAGGCTGGAGCCAAGCAGCGCTCAATAGGGCCCTCTTTGCTGTGAGGATGCGTATGCACCGCAGTCCTTCGCTGGGAAAGAAGAGGAATATCACTGCTGTGCCTCAAAAATCCTGCGGGGCTCAGAAGGGGCACAACTCACTGTGGAGATCAGGGGAATGAGATACAGGGATGGAACAGAGTCCCAAAATCTCTCCRTTACCCAGTGTCTGCCCCCTGGTCTTTCACGTGCTGTTCTCTGTCACTCACGGCCAGCACTTCTCTCCTGTGACAGAAGGAGATGATATTTGCTGCAGCTTTGGCAGACCTGGTGAGACTGACCKGGAGGAAATCCCTCTGTGACCTCATCAGGGGTCAAGAGAGGAGCTGGGCCAAGGGAGAGAGGCTGGAAGGGAGAGGAAGGGGCTGCTTTGCACATCAGCTGGTGCAAGAGAGTTAAAGGATCCACCCAGGAGCTGCCTGCTACCAACCAAAGCAGTTTGGATCTRCAGCTACATGTTACTGGCAGAGATCAGACCATCAGCCTCTTCTTAAGGTATCCAACATRGCCAGTTCCAGTCCCTGTCCTGAGAAATTCAGTGATGCAATTTCTGCCCCCTGGGGCTGGAGCTTTCTCAAGAGAGGGGGAAAACAGCAGCCAGCACAGCACAACCTGCTGACAACACCAATAAAGCAGAGGGGCAGCAGCAGGATTTGGCTGCAGCCTCTCCTCCACTGCAGGAGCACAGAACATGGACATATTCTCCATGGRCTGCATCCCTTCTTCCACTGCACCCACCCTCTGTCTCTAAATCCTCAAGTGCAATTGGACACCTTTTCCAGGTTTGAAGATGTGTTGGCTGGTCCCACCTCCAGTCCCAACGTCTTGAAGAAGAGAYACCAGATCTGATCAGCAGTGGGGTSTGAGGGTTCCTTATCACCGGGGTCATCTCCTGTGGCTCTCACTGTTGGCACCAGCTCCACTGAGCAGCCCCCAGAGGACTGGGTTATGCAGGGAAATGTTTGGGTTTGAGGCCCCTCCTGATGGGTGTGAGGGSTGCAACAGGTTTGTGCTCACTGGGRTCACTCTGCTGGAAACCCCCCACTGTGGATGGAGTTGGTCTCACCTTTTCCAAAGGTGACACCTTTGTGTCAGCCAAGCACTTGGTAACCAGCCAGTGATGAAGCACCTGAAATGTCTCTCCACCACACCTGTGACACCAGATTTTGGCAGGAACTGCACAATCTGCCCATGGGCTTGCCTGGGAACTTCCAGCTCTTGACTTGTTTGCTACTTTAGGGAGAGCCCTTTGGATCCCCTGCTCCTGGAAAGGAAAAACCACTCAGTAAAGGTCCATCTGGGTTTGTTCTGCCTCCCCCCAGGAGCTGCCCCTTCCCCCTTATTTTCTCCATTTCCTCCAGGTCTCCAGGCTCCCAGGTGCCTGTCAAGCACACATTCCACGGGCCCTCTATGCACACTTCCACCCCTGCAAAATTAAGACACGTGATCTCCATAAATCCCCATCAAAGGCCTTTATTCCTGTGCTATTCTCCTTGCTGTTGTTCGCTCTGAGCATGCATGTGACAGCCAGATAAAAGGCATCATTCTGGAACGAGCTAATTCAAGTTAACCACTGCAGGGAGAAGCACCCAGCAAAGCCAAAGCACTCTGGCATTTTGATGTGCAATGGGGGTTTGAGTCTCCAGCTCGTTTTTTGTCTCTGAAACCCCAACTGTTAGCCAGACACTCCCCTGAACATTTGGCAGGAARCAGGAATTGAGGAAACCTGGCTTCCTTTGCATCTGTGTCCCAGGATTTTAGTGTGGGAGAGGGAGGTTAGCTTGAAAGATGGGTATTTGAAAAGGTGAGCCCTGTTCCCRCTTTGGGGCATGTATTAGGAGTTTAACCCTTGTGGGTTCTTTAGTTTTCCCTTCCTTTTCCTCAGTAAATTTAGGAGACTCTGGGATGCATCTCATCCTGCCAAATTTGGATGAAATCAGCAATAGRTATCATATATATAACAGATGACACTAAAAATATGCATTTATTAAGTTTTGAAAGTTAATTTTTTTTCACTGAACAGTTAGAGGAAACTATGAGTTGAAAAGTCATGTCAGAACAGTCTGACACTTTTCTTCTGTCCTGCTTTGAGYTTAGCTCCCTGACGGTGTTTCTGGGATTTACACCAGAAAGTAAATCTCCAGTACCTTGAAGATGCCCTTAGTGGAAAAAAATTAAAAAATTAATATATAACATCAGGTTTTGTCCTATTTTAAATCTTACAATACAAACGCTGGTAGTACCTGCACTGTCTGACTCTTGTTAGATTGCTCACTGTGAAGGTCTGGAGTAAGCACAGGAACCTCTGCAGGCAGGGACAGAGGTGATGTCCAGCCGGTGTGGGCTGATTTCACTCCCTTTGAATCCCTCCTGGAATGTTGTGCAGGATCCTGAGTCCTGCTGGAAGATGGCATTTAACTCCAATTATGYCAGTGCTTTTGAAAATTATTTCCCATCATGACTAGAGGCACTGTGAAAAGCCAAGTGCTACAAACCCCAGGCTTAGGGGACAGAGCACGATGTACTTGCTGTGGCCACCAAAAGGTGATGGACAGCACTGAGCAGGAGGAGGAGGAGGAGGGTGACACCAGCAGCAGCTTGGAGAAACACCTGCCATCACCCCAAGAAACTCCTGKCCCCACCTCTCAGCCAGTGCAGGGCAGGTGGCAGCGGAGCCCCCCAAGCTCATGTTTCATTCTCCTCCCGCAGACAACGTGGGGAGACTGGGAGTGACAAATCCTTGTGATTGTAACTGAGCATTCTCCTCAGATGTTGTCCTGTTGGTAGGACCCCAGGGATCTCATTCTGTGCTCCAGCTTGGTGCCCCGAGCAGCGAGTGCTGGAGATGAGAGCTCCTTCCGAATAAAAATGCTGCTCCGGTGCTTCTCAGTAGTTTCTCACCGGGCTTGACATTCTSATCTACTCACTGCCCCTGGCAAACTTCTCTCGTGGTGGCCCTTCATCTCCCAGCTCCACACAGGGAAATTAAAAATCCCTATTATATTTTTTCTTTAATCTAGGCCAAGCTTCAGCTGCACTGGGGCTGTCGCCSGGGAAAGTTTCCGTGGATGAGGGGTGCTCTGCTCACCTGCACCGCTGAGACTCCAGCTAAACTCCTTGAAACACACGGATAAAGAGGCAGCAGAGGGAAAAACAAAGGAACAAAGAATAAAGGTCTCAGAGCAGAGAAATGCTCTGATTGCCATTGCTAAAGGRCAGAACAGGGGGGTGGCTTGGATGTTTGCAAAGGGCAAACACTTCCTTCCCAGTGCTCGCTGTGGATTTGGAAGCAAGATGCAAAGAAACAGGGGCAAGTTTGTGTCTTGGGACACCTTGGCTGCTGCCACCCTCTTGCCACACTCACACGGTGTCTCAGCTCCTACTCTGCTTCCCAAAATGCAAATATTTTCAAAGTCCAAGCCTCAATCAAGTCCACATTTGTGCCCTAAGAAGTTTTTTCCTGGCAGGTCTGCAGTACGTATCTGACGTGGTTTAATAATATAAAAAAGGATTTCCACATGGYTTTCCTTGGATGATGCCTGTGTCAYAGCCGCCCACAGGATAAGACAATTTAATGGCTCTGTGTGATTCAGGCAATCACAAATCCCCCAAAAAGGAACATATTTGACCCATAAAAGGTTTTCCTTCCAAAATTATCTTTTTTTTTTTTTCAAAAGCTACTATCTAGAAACACCTTATTACTATACACTGCCTAACATTTTCCCAACCCAAACTGCTGTTCACACATCCTGAGTGAAAATCAGTGCACAGTTTGCAAGCTTGGCAGAGGCTGAAAACCCCAGCACAGGCTAATCCATGAATATAGACTGAATGATAAGTTWCTTCAGGGAAGAGTGGCTATATTTGGGTACTTTTCTCCCCCTCTATTACTGCCAGCCAGCTCTAGGTTCAGAGATGCTTCTGCCCTGCCTGATAAATTGAAGGACTTCATGGACATATTAACACAGCCAGACCGTAGTCAGTGAGCAGACAATTGATTATATGTCAGAAAGTCACACAGTGGGCAATTTTGCTCCCAGGCTTTGCCTCCATTTCTCAAAATATACGTTGCAAAGTGAAGAAATCAAAAGTGAGAGATAAGAGTCTGCATGTTAGGAAGCTGCTTGGAACAGGTTCTGTGTGTCTGCCTGGCTTTGTGCAGCACTGTGCRTCTTGTTGGGATTCTGGGAGGAACAGAGTCGCTCAATTGATGTCTTGCAATTAAGAGGTTTTTCTTCATGAAATATAGGATTCTGTCAAAACACAACTTTTGCCTCAAAACCAAGGCTTTCAATGATATTCTCCTATTATTCACCGAGTCTAAGCAAACAGCTCCTTCTTTTTTTCCTACCTTCCCTTTCAAATYGCTATTTGTAAATGTTGAGGGTTTAGCTGAAAATGTTATCATTTATGTCAAAAATGTTGAAATCTTTCCCCAAGACCCTGTCACCATATGTCAGACTTCATTATTCAGAGAAGACACTCAGGTAAAGCCTGTTCCCAAGTCACCTTTTTCGCTCTGTGCCATGGTAAAGCCAATGTTGCAGCTTTTGGGGGGAAGAAATCGCCTTCCCAGGGAAGTGAAAAAACTGGGTGTTGAATATCAAGGCCTTTGTTGTGAAGACAGCCTGAAATAAATCATTGTTATCTGCATTTCAGTGAGGGCTGGAGGTCAGCAGTGGGGTTTGGTGTCTCGTTGTGCTGCACATGAACAAACACACGAGAGGCAGCACYGGCAGCAGAGAGCTCACGGGTTCATCTGACGAGAAAAGCACTGAGGGGAAAGGGAAGCAGGGAGAGGTGGGGTGACTCAACCTAAACCACACCAGGGCCAGGTCAGAGACAGGAGCAGAACTGGCACATCCAGATTCTCAGCCCAGGGAAGGCACCATGGCTCTGACGGCTGCACCAAGGGAGGAGTGGAAAAGGGAGGATGTTTTGCTCAGGTGATCATCAGGACCTGCTTGGCCTCTGACAGAGATCCACTCCCCTCTTCCCTGCCCCGAGGGTTCTTTYGGATAGCCCTGATGGCTCATCCTCCAGCACCCTTCCTGCAGTCCAGCATGCCTTTCTCTTCCTGCTGCTGCCTCCTGCAGGAGCCCCCCAAAGCCCTGGTCCTGCACCGGGTAGAGCAGAACCGCTCTGAAGCCCGGGGCAGATTTACCACAGGGCAGAGCAGATCATGGCAGATCTTCCCCATTACCACCAGATGGAATGACTTGGCTCCAAAATCAAGTTCCCTGTGGGGCTGTGCAATCCCACAGGAGACCTGGGTAATGATTCCTTGGGTTACCCTGATGAGATTTCAACAGAAAATCTGTTTTTGGGGCTGTTCAGCACAGGAGCATCCCTTCCCTCCCACCACAGCCCAGCYTTCTCTGTGCCCCAGAGCACACAAAAAAAGCTCTGGCCCATCTGCTCCAGGGGCCAGCGAGCACAACCCACCCCCTGCACCTTCCCAGGAGGAACAAAAGGCTTTCTTTCCCCAGSCTGCAGCTGCTGAACACATCAAAGAGGGGGATCAATATCTATCGACCATCRCTGTTTCCTTCAAGTGTCCCCAGCCCCTGTGATTATGTATCTGTTCTCCTTTCCCAGCCTTCTTTCCACATCAGGAATTCACCTCATTTTCCCCAAAGAGAGCTCCAAAATTGGGTTTCTCAGAGCCAGTACTAGTTCACAACCCAAAACAATGGTAATAGGGATAATGTTTTTCTCCATATKACAGTTACTGTGGAAATGCTGGCTTTGTGCACAGAATATAACTGAGGTATCACATTAAAAATGTTCCTCTGGTGCTGTTCTGCATGGAAACAAAATGCTCAGTACCAGAACATGAAAAGTCTCATTGCATCCCCACGTGGGGTAGGGGAGATGGGGAAAGMAGAGCTCTCTCCAGATGTGGGATAATTCCTGAATCTTTAACTCAGCAGGAATCACTGGGAATCCCAGCCTCCACCCCAGTTCCGCCTGGGAATCCCATCCTGTCCCAGTAGGGCCTGCCCTCCCTCTGCAGGCAGCTGGTTTGGAGAGCTAAGGCAGCAAAACCCATCCCAAACAAGCAAATAGTTTCCCACTGGTTCATTTCCCTGACCCCACTGACCCCAGGATGAGCTGTGCCTTGGTTCCTGCAGGGCAAGGACTCAGAACACACACCTGGGGGTGTGGGGACAAGCAGGATTTTGGAGGCTGAGCTGATTTGCATTGGTTTCACCAGGACAAAATTACTCTGTAACCTTGCTGAGAGCTCAGTCCCCACRGCAAAGGGCCATGGAGGGCATGTGCTCATCTCTGCACCCAAACCTGATGCCTGTCTGCTCTGTGTACCTGCCTGAAACTATTGTGTACCTGCCTGAAAATATTGTTTACCTGCAAAAAAACTTTCTCCATCCCCATGGTACCGACTGCTGGAAAACAAACAAGCTGCTGCTGGCAAAGGATGGAGGGAMAAAGGAATTGAAAGAGCAGAGCTCCAAATTTGACACAGGTAGGGTCTCTTGGCCACAGRGCAGCAGAAGCAGCAGGTGATGTCTCTGCCCTCCCTTTATTTGGGATAAAACACTTTGGGCAAGCAGCTGAAGAGGTGCAGGGACCAGACACCCAGGAACCCCATTCAGCGGGAGCCCGGAAACTTGTTGCTCACCCCTGGGAACCAATGCCTACCCAAAATCCTCTGGATTTGACCTTTTTGAGCTCTTTCTGGTGTGAAAGCTCTTGGGCACCACACAGACATGCAGGGGGGGAACAGCACCTTGGGATGCCTGTGCAAAGCAGGCATCTGTGACCAGGGCACATCTTGACTGCATCTTTCCAGATAAAAGCTTGGATCCCCTCCTCACCTCCATCCTCYTCCCCACCCCCAGTATTTACTGCTCTCAGACTCTGATTTAGGTGGTTTACTGTGGCTTTCATCTAAGTGCATCAGCATTTTTAAATTAGTCACAGGTGACTCACAGGGTTACAAGAATAATGTTAAATTGCCAGACATACACAGCCCATATACTTTATTACCTCATTTTTGTATCTTCTTTATGGCCTGTGATAGCAATGACCTTATAGTCTGTGGCTGAAGAGCCAGTTAAACTTGTTCTCTGTCAAAACAGTAATTAAAAAATTCCTATAGGGTAGGAAGCAAACCTTTACTCTCCAGTATATTTCTCCTTCCAACGAGGTCCCTGAATGAAGCTCTGAGAGCAGCAGAAGACAACGTGCACAAAAGTCTCTTCTGAACACGCTTATCAGCCAGGCAGTGCTCATTCATCTGCATTAATATTTTAAATAAATATGTATTAGGTTTAATGGCGTACAGCGCATTTCGGAGCCAGACACTTACAGCAGCTTCCCTTTGGCCACTGACAAGAATTTGGTCTGCTTGAGAAGAAGGAAGGAAAAAAAAAGGATAAATGCATTAAATATATTTAGCAAACAGTTGGTATTTTTCTCGCTTTTAAATGAAGATTGCAGTTYGATATCTTCTTTTTTAATCCCCTTCTTTTTCTAATTTCGCATCAGTTCAACTGGAGAAAAAAAGAACAAAAAGGGAGGAAAAATGCAGTATGTGAGGAAATTTTGGAAGTTGAAGTCATGAAAGAGATAGGAACAAAAGCAGAAAATTTAAATATTTGTTGAGGGAGAGGTATCCATTTTGGGAGACCACCTCCAAAAAGCAGTGGAGACAACTCTGATAATATTTCACCCCACTATTCTCTGCTCTGATATTACAGACATGATCCTTCCTCCACCAATTCTCCCGCCCTCCCTTAAAAAACCTCAAAGCCCACAATTTTTCCCTTGGGAAGGTGGGTCACATCTAATTTTCCAGCACATGGACCTCAGTGGGTGCCAGGTGTTTTTATTACTGGTTAGAAACAAATTCCCAGAAGCCACAGAAATGCTGGATGAATCTCATCTTTTTCTCTTCCCTCCCCATTCAAATTCCTTTTATTGGTGTCATTTACAGGTTACTAACCAAGTTGAAACATCCAAACTGAAAGTCCGGCCGTTAAAAAGCAGCAAGGCATTCACAGCCTGCTTCCCGTGCAATTTTTAAAGTGCTGCACTAAGGAAATGTTCAGGAGAGTGAAGCTTTGCCTTTTATACATCCCAGCAGACTTACACKTCTCTAATAGACCCATCTAAATCAACAAAGTATTCCCCAGCCAGGGCCAAGAGTCGGCRAAAATGGCTTGGAGGCAACCGATGCAGCCACAACTTTCCACTGGAAGTTAATGAACTTYTAAAAACATTTTGGAGAGTGATGTACGCACGGGGCTCCTCGGTGTATCACAGTTAATATAATGCGTTCCTGTCCCCGGGGGAGACCCTGGCTCAGCTGTCAGCTGTGAGGTTGTTCCTCTGCAGCTTTTTCTTTCTATATAAAACCCTCTCTGTCTCTGTGTCTCTCTCCTTTTGTTTTGCGGGGGAGGTAAAAGGCGAACCAGCTCCCTCTTGTATGAATTGGGCGCTTCAAAGAATTTGAAGGGCAAGTGAACAGGGGGAAAGAAAAATCCCTGGCTGAGCGAATGGAGGAGTCAGGATGCTGCCCTGGATGTCACAGACAGCGATGAACACCGGGGGATGTGGCTGCACACTCACCTGCACGTGAGCACTGACATCCCTGTACSCACACACGGAACAGGAATCTCTGGCACAAGGGAGCGTTGCCTCACCTGAGTGACCTCTGCATCACAGCCCAGCAAGYCATGAGCTGGGCAGGGAAGCTGCCTGGAGGAAAGGACCTGGGGCTGGTGAACAGCCAGCTGAGCCCAGGTGGCCAAGAAGGCAAATGACATCCTGGCTTGTGTCACAAACAGTGTGGCCAGCAGGGAAGTGATTCTGCAGCTGTACTTGGCACTGGTGAGGCCACACCTCGAGTGCTGTGTTTGTTTTTGGGGCCTTCACTACAAGAAGGACATTGAGGGGCTGGAGCGAATCCAGAGAGGGGCAACAGAGCTGGGGAAGGGTCTGGAGCACCAGGAGCACCTGAGGGAGCTGAAGGGGCTCAGCCTGGAGAAAAGGAGGCTCAGGGGGCACCTCCTCACTCTCCACAATCCCCTGACAGGAGGGGGCAGCCAGGTGGGGATCAGGCTCTTCCCCCACATAACAAGTGAYAGGACCATGAGAAACAGCCTGAAGTTGCACCAGGGCAGGTTTAGATTGGATGTGAGGAAAATTTCCTCACTGAAAGAGTGTTCAGGCATTGGAAYAGGCTGCCCAGCAAAGTGATGGAATCACTTTTCCTGAAAGTGTTCAAAAGGCAGATGGATGTGACACTTGGGGACAGGGTTTAGCAGTGAACAAGGCAACACTGGGGTAACAGAAGGACTCAGTGATCTTAGMGGTCTTTTCCAGCCTTAGTGATTCTGTGATTCTCTGGTTTCTCCATACAGAAAACAAACACTACCAYACAGGATTCTGAAGCTCATCAGATTATGTCTTACTAAAGACAGCTCAGAAACAGCTGCCAGATGTGAAAAGAAGTAAGGAAAATGGGGGTCACAACAAGAGCCTCACTGGTCCAGGAGGCCACCACTGCCCAAGCCCCATCCTTAAATAAGGTCTCCTCAAAGATGAGCTACAGCATAATCTCAAAAGTCTGTCTGGAGAGAGCCCAGATCACCATCTCTGTCCAGACAGCCCAATGGTCTATTGTCTAMAGCCTTAAGGAGCTGAGGTCTAGTTTGGGGGTGAATTTATTTGATTTCTAGATATAATCATTCATCTCTGGGTGTTTCTCTGAACTCCTTTTCCCTCTTGATTTCCCAACACGTCTGGACTCAGCACAGCTCTCTCCCAAGACTGTATTTTCCCAGTCCCAGCTGCTGTTACCTACCTTTTTAGTTGCTCTGAAGATTATCTTTTTTTTTTTTTTTTTTTTCCCCACGGAATTAGCACGGTGAGAGCTCATCTTGAGAGGTTATCACGATGACCCTGAAATCGTTCCTCAAGACTCTGCTTTCAAACACAGCGCTGGCTCTTCTGTTAGCACAGCCTCACATTCTTCACTCCCAGAGGGATTCCCTTCAATTTAGCAGGACTAAAAGCATCCTGCTGAACCATGACCAGTTAAGTACACAATCCATATCTCTGAGTAGCCCGTATCTTCCTCATTCTCCAGCCTGCAAGTTTCTGTGTCATCTGTAATGCCATAAAGTGTTTCTCACCTCTGTATATTCTATATCACTGCAAAATGACCTGTACAAAGCTTTAAACACAGGTGGAGCAAGACCAATCTCTGGGAAACCACCTCAAAACAGCCCTGCTCTTTGGAGTCATGGCATTAATGGCTTTCAAAATGCAGCAGAGGACCGGGCCACATAGCTCTTGACCGCTTGATGCTGCAAAATGAACACTTTCAAAACTGAAATATCTTCAAGTATCATGGGTGATATTCCTTGGAGGATTTTTATCAGCCATATAGACCACTGAGGTTTAACCCTGGCTGGCAGCTCAGCTCCACACAGCCACTCCCTCCCAATGGGATGAAGGAGAGAATCAGAAGAGYAGAAGTGACAAAATGCGTGGGTTGAGATAAAGATGTTTTAATAGGTAAAGCAAAAGCAAAATAAGGAATGAATTCACTCCTTCCTGCTGGCAAGCAGGTGTTCAGACAATGCCAGGAAAGCAGGGCTCCATCATGGGATTTGGGAATATAAATGCCATAATTCTGAATATCCTTCTCTCCTCCTCGTTCCTYAGGTTTACATTCCGAAAAAGGCACTGCACGGTCAGGAATACCCCTGGGTCAGCTGGAACTGTGCTGTCCATGTCCCCTCCCAACGCTTTGTGCACCCCCAGTGGGGCAGAAAGGCCTYGAGGCTGTGACAGCCCTGCTCAGCRRTCMCAAAAACATTGGTGTGTTATCAACACCGTTCTCATCACAAAGCCAAAAYACGACTATAAAAAAAATGAACTCTCAGCCCAAACCAGCACCACCAAACCTTCCTCCACCCCAGCCCAGGATCCAGACACACCAGCAGGCTGTCYCCAGCCTGCCCTGACTCACCCCGTCTGAGAGGCATTCCGAAGTTTCCCCAGTTCCGAAGCAAGCTTTGCTAATATCTGGCAGGCAAACAGCAGAGTGAAATCAATAGGGGGAATTGAAGAAGATTATGGCTACAGGTCATTTGTTTACACAGCTTTGCTAGTGACCTGACTAGGGGAAAGTTAATACAAGCCTGCAGTTTGGGAAACCAGAAAATGTTCCCATGTTCAAGGAGCGCAGGAGTCAGAGCCTGTGAAAGTGGACACATTGGAGGAATGTCCAGGAGAGGGATATTTTAGCTTTCTAGTGTTAACCATTTTATGCTGTGTCAGAACACAATCCCTGAGCAGGATTTCAGCAATGCATCAGACCCTGTTTGGGGTATTCTGTTTCAAGGCAGTTTTAAATCACAAAAAAAATTCCTTTTTTTTTTTTTTTTTTTTGTCCCTTAGCAAGCCTGTACAAATATGAGACATTATTTAGATATTAGGATTTTAATTAAAACCTCTATCCATGCTCCTACTGCATTCTCCGTCTCTCCAGAATGATCACATCCTACTGTGTTTTTCAGAAGTTTACATGAAATTTGCTGTCACAAATATTTTTCTGAATATGAAACATCTGGAATGCACAAATAAAGCAGAGTTATGGAACGTCTCTTGTACAGCACACTGTGCAGTGATCCAGTAATCTGGGACTTGTCTGTCTCTGAAAGTCACAGGGGAAAACACAGGGATGTGATGTCTAAAAGCTCATCAGTGACTCAAAGAAGATAAACAAGGACCAGGTGTCCGTGGTCTCCACCAGTACAGGAATTAGAGACCAACAAGCAAAACTAACAGGCAGATGTCTTAAACAAACACGAGGATGTGGTTCATTAACCCACGCTCGGTTGGGCTGTGGAGCTCCTTGCTGCGGGATGTTGTGGATGCTAGAGAGGCACAAGGGAAAAAGGAATTCCTCAAAATGGAATTAGGCAAATTCTCCCAAATAATCCATCAGTTATTGGAGCTAAAGATACTGCCTCAGAAAGACTCCATATGACATGCCTTCAAGTGTCCAATGGAAATATTATATATATTTTTCCTATTTTTCAGCCTTTTTTTCCTCTTTTGTTCCCAGCTCTTTTTTGTCTCGATGGGCTAATCCAGCAGTCCTTAAGCATTTTTGGCCTATTTTACTGTTTGAATTTAATTTCCCAGCAGGATTTGGGTACTTTTAGTGAAACAAATTTTGCCATTACCAAGAGAGTAGAACAAAAATCTACCTAGCAGGCTAAGAAATCTCCATGGAGAGAGAGAAGGAATGATATTCCTATTGTTTTCATGAACTCATATGCCAGGGGGCACGAGCTACTGCGTGAGGCTGGAGAGATTTTACAAACCAGACACATTCCTCAAAGCCTGTCAAGAGACCTGAAAGACAAAGCTGCAAACGCAACTCTGTGGATAAGGAAGGTACTAATCCACCTAGAGCCAAACAGAGAGGTGAAAGAGCCACTTCAGAGTTCCTTTATTTCTCCTCTCTTCCCTGGGCATCGGCAGGGGAGCACTGTGAAAGCCRAGATGCTGCACTGGCGTGCCCCAAATCAGACATTCAAACCTGCCCTTGSTCCTCAACCTGGAAGGAGATGCCCCTAAAGGGTTAAGAGTTGTTACTGTTTTGGTGCCAGATGGTCCTCATCATCCCCCTGTTACCAAGGCAGCTGCAGCAGAGGCACCTGCACACCCAGCCCCTCCTGCTGCAAGTGCCCAGGGACAAACCCGAGCCAACCTGCCTGCCATAAACACCCACCAGGCACCCAGGGGGGCAAATGTTCCACCACCACCCCATTGCCACMCCAGGGAAATCACTGCTGCCACCAGAAATTGGCTGCGACTCCTCAGGCCAACATTGGTGCTAATAAAATTTTGTTACCTCCCTCTTGGGTTGTTCTTCTAATCCCCAGGTCTTGGGGACCAGGGAATCTTGGAGAATATTTTCTTCAGTTTTTAAGTGAAATTTGTGAGCAACTARATTCTCAAAGACGAAGAACCTTGACATTTGGTTTGTTCCAGCGTCTCTGTGCTGCTCTCTGAAGGATCATCACGTGGATTCCATTCMCTGGCTTCACTCTGTGTCTTCCAAGGAAGAGGCAAGCCACCGTATTTAAAATGCTTAATCACCTCCACTGAGAACAATGTTAATATCAAACCCAGATGTCAGCTCTGGAGAGCCATGAACACCTTTGCAAGACCCTTCTAATTGTTTCTTCAGTTGTAGTAAAATGTCAAGGTTTTGAAGCCATGCTCATCATCTGTGAATGGCTCATGGTAGTCCCACTTCATCCCAAGAGTAGGGTATTTGCATGGCACAGCATCTTCCCTCTCCAGCAAAACAGCTGCCTGGGCTGGGTTGAAGGTGATCTCTRGGGCTGGGCTGGCTTGCAAAGGTTAATAACAGAAAAAAAAAAAAATCAACCCAGTTGCTGGGGAAATTTAGAGGTCTCAGCTTGTCCACAGGAAATCCTCAAGTCCGGGGGGAAACAGCAGGGTAAAATCCCTGGGAAATTGCTGAGATTTCTTTAATAAGAGGACATGGTGTTATATATCTGACTTCAGTCCCAGCACAGTGAACTCTTTCAGAGGGCTTGGGTTTGGTGGGAACTTCATTAAAGCAATTTAGTTGGTGCTGGAGGGGCTAAGGAGAAAGGCTCAGGTGCCTGTGTTAGCCAGCTCAACTGGGAGGCACCAGACATGGGTCCTGCACAGCCACAACATACAGATGTGCTCTTCCTGGTGGTGGTTCACAGCAGGAACCTGAACCCGGCTCTGGAAAGGCTCCCTCCTGGCTGCTGGCCTGTCTGAGCTGCCCCTTGACACCCTGAGACTTAGGAGAAGGAGCCCACCTTGATAACCACTGAAAAGTCATGGAATGGTTTGGGTTGGAAGGGACCTTAAACTGTTGGAACTGGACCTTCGTCCAGTTCCAGCCCCCTGCCATGGACAGGGACACCTCCCACTATCCCAGGCTGCTCAAAGCCCCATCCAGCCTGGCCTTGGACACTGCCAGAGACTGGGCATCCACAGCTTCCATGGGCAGCCTGTTTCAGTGTCCCWTCACCCTCTGAGTAAAGAATTTTGTCCTAATATTGCTCTCTGTCAGTTTAAAGTAATTTCCCCTTGTCCTGTCCCTCCATCCCTTTTCCCAAGTCCCTGTCCAGCTCTCTTGGAGCCCCTTTAGGCACTGGAAGGGGCTCTAAGGTATTCATGGAGCCATCTCTTCTCCAGGTGAACACCCCAAGCTGTCTCCAAAGCAGAGGAGTTCCAGCCCTGTGAGCATCATTGTGGCCTCCTCTGGAGCTGTTTGAACAGGTCCATGTCATCCCCATACTGGGAACCCCAGAACTGGATGCAGTACTTCAGARGGGTCTCATGAAAGCAGACTGGAGGGGAGAATAAAAAAGAGTGACCTCTTAGGGGCTCCTAGGGTATCGTGTGAGGAGTCCAAGTAACACAAGGCATAATAGTTTATTTAAATCATGTAGGCACAGTTGTCAGAGAGGCAGTGTCACCTTCATGGTGTGAGCTGACATTGGGTCCTTCTCCACTTCACACCACGCTCAGGGTGAGAACAGAGGATCACACAGTCCATGGAGCAACAGCAACTGCTGGGAACAGCACAGCTGTTGAMTCYTGCATCCAGCTCAGGTTGTGGTGTSARAACCCAGGGATGGATTAAACCGCCTTCAATTTGCTGTTAAAGCTGTGTCACTCTGATTTTTGCTTCAGGCTGGACATGGTTTGCCCAGGGGGGACACAACTGAATGTCTCCCAGATGGCCAGGTTCAACTTCTGCCTGAGACAKACTTCTGAGCTTCTGGAACTGCACATCTCACATTCAGCTGGGGCTGTTGACAGCCTCACTGATGACAAACCAGCTAACATCAGGGCTGGGAGCTGTGCACACAGTGGAGATTGCTTCAAAGCTGTGTGGAGCCCAGGTTCCTGCCTGCCTTCCCAGCACTGCTCCCAGCCAGGTGGGCTGGGGACATCAGCCCAKCAGGGAGCAATGTGGGTCATTCAGGACCTATCTCTTGGTGTGGAAGCATGAACACAATGGGATCTTCCAGATCAGCTGATTTTCCCCMAATTCATCATGCTGTGATCTTGGATCACCAAGGTGTCCTTTTTTTCATATGGTGTCCCCAAAAGAGCAGGGACAAACCCTCCAGTCTTCACTGCTGGAAAGCAACGAGGGCCAGTGCCCAAAGCCAGAGTAGCTCTGGATCACACAATAATAGAATCACAGAATCACAGAATGGTTTGGGTTGGAAGAGACCTTAAAGATCATCCAGTTCCAAGCCCTGCCATGGACAGGGACACCTTCCCTTAGACCACATTCCTCAGACCCTCATCCAACCTGRCCTTGGACACTTCCAGGGATGGGGCAGCCACAACTTCTCCAGGCCACCTGGATGTCCCAGCACAGCCTCTATCTGGATACCTCTGCAAACCCAGCCACATTCTCACCCCCCTTAACTGGCCAGCCTTGCTAGAGCTGCCCTTGATATGATGTGATCCTCGAAGACCCTTTTCTTTGGGGGTGGCTGCAAACCATCCACGCCYRCAGCACAGCAGTGCAGCACAAGCTCACCCAGCRCCGTGTTTCACTCAGCACAGACATTTCTCCCTTGCTGTGGTCTCAGAGTTGGGATCAGTCAGCTCTGTGTGTGTGTTTATGTGTGTTTRTGTGTTTGTGTGTYTGTGGGTGCTTGCACACCACTGTGGAGAAAACTTTCACCTCTGTGAACGCAACCACTGCAGCAGATTTTTTATCGCTCACCACTTAGGCACACCACCAGCAAACGAGCCTGGAAAGTGCCAGGGGCTAACAAACCACTCCAGATCCTGCAGGGAACCCGGTTACCTCTGCAGTGCTCTGCCCCACCACTGGGTCTGTTAAATACTGCGCTGAGCACTTCAGAAAGGAGGATTTTTGACCCAATCAAATGCAGCCAACAGCATCTTGGAGGAGTGAAACAGCCAGGCTCAGCCTGACCTTTCAATCCTGGGTGGCTGCAGCTGTGACTCTGGAGCAGGATGAAGCCAAATTAGCGATTTTCAGAAATGTTTTGCTGATATTGGCGATCGCTCTAAGTTGCTGAATGAATGCAGACACTGGTGCCCCGCTTCCCAGATAAAAAGTGATTAAAGTCTCCTTAAGAGCTTCTAAATCTGCTCTTCAGAAATTCCATTAAGCAATCTAATTAGCTAATTCTATTAACTGATTAGGTGATATTAATTAGTTAATTTAGGGGGGAAATTTATAAAGCTGTCGAAGGAAATACAGAAAAAGGAGGGGGACTTTCGGCCAAGAGCTTCCTTTCTTCACCCCCACAGTGYCTTAATTAGAAATTTTAATTAGCCATATGCTGGGGGTAGGGAGTCGCTAATGGACCTCTGCTCTCCCCATCCTCTCTCCTGCTAGTCGTGTGTYTGCTGGTAATTCATGGTGTCCAAAGCAACTGTGGAGATTGGAGGTTTGCCTTTTGGGGATGTTCTGTTCCTTTTTAGCCCAAGCTGTGTTGCACAGTGCACCAAAATGTGCACCAAAACCCAAAAAAAAACAAACCAATCTTGGTGCTTAGGATACAGCACCATTGGGACACTCTGAATGTGGTCCTCTGGTAGCCTCCAAAATAATTTTTCACTTTACAGCGAAGGCCGTGGGAAGCTGGCAAGGCACCTCACCAGTTTTACAGGGGAAATGCCCCAGGCTGGGACACCCCAGGCTTGGGTTCACAYCACTGCACAGAGTCTCCTGCCAGGGCACGTGGCTGGTTGGAAACAGGGGTGAGCCAGTTTCCAGGCACGTTCCCAAAGGTTCTGGATGAGGACTCAGCCCTGGCAGCCTCCTGCAGCATCGACCAGATTGGAAACTTGGCCACCACTGCCGCTGATACCATGATTTCAGCTCCTGATGAGTACTGGCAGTGGTGCAACTGAGCCTGCAAATCCTCCTGACCCGGGCAGACCTACAGRACCTCCAAACACGGCAGAAGGACTCTCACTGTACCCCAGGTACTCGTGAATACCAGTCTGTCACCAACTCCACGCTGATCTAGCAGGGGGAGACAGGAAACCTCTCACACAGCTGCGGCGATTTCTCCTGACAGGCACCCATGGAGAAAAGGCTCAGCATGTTCCAGGAGCCTCTCTAAATGTCTGCTCTACCTCTGSTACAGTGTTCTTGCTCCAAACACAGCGATTCATGAAGGGATGGGAGTGGGTACCAGCACCRCAGGGTCCCCAAACTCTCAGTGGGRTGCTAATTGCATCCCAGCCCCCTAAACAAGGCTCCCACATTCATTACCTTTAACAAGTCAGGTTATGCAAGGGCAGAGGCTGGGAAGCTGCAACGTGAGGGACAGGGTGAAGTGGTTGTGAAGTCAGAGCCCTTGCACTCGGATCAGGAGCTCTTTGGGCCGGGGCTGTCTCATGCATCMCTTCAGCAGCAGTGTGAGAAACTCTGCTCAGGGATGAGCTCTGTCCCAGAGCGAATGCAAAYGCAGCCCTGGGCCGTGGTGGCTCTGTTAATATTAATGCTGGCAGCGYTCCTGCTGAAAGCATCCGTGCCGCTGCCTGCCTCCTCCCGCGCCCACCCCTCGCAGCTTTCTGAATCCAAGAACTGACAGCTTTTAGTGTAAATTTTGAGGCTTTAAGCTTTCCAATTATTCCACCACGCTTTCAAGTCTTCCTCGGCAACCGTCAGGTTCACAAGTTTTCAAAGGGGGAAAGTGAGGATTGATGAAATCCCAGGAAATGGGGCAAAACCCCGGAGATGGTGTGACTCAGCCAGGAGTCCTGGCAATGTTGCACTGCACTGCCTTGYATCCGGATGGGAAAGGAGGTTTGTGGGTGTCCTGGCTGGGAAAGGAGATGCCCCACATCCTCCAGGTCCCCAAAGTTATCTCCTCTGCAAGACTCATCTCCTTGCAAGACTTCATGGACTCAACTACAAATTCTTCCTGTGAAGTGGGAGCTGCATCTCTCACCTGTGTAAGCAAAGTGGATTCCAAGCCATGGTCCTGCTCTATCCCAGGGCCACCCTGAGACATACTTCAGTATGAAGCTAGGTTTGGCTTCATTAGAAAGGTGAAGAGCCAACCCAAGTAATAAATATAGCAGAGGTTCTCTGATTAAACAATTTTCCACTGACTGTGGCTTGGTCCAAGCCAAAACACATGGGTTTAAAAATATATATGGTAAAGTGACTGTTTTTACTGCCCCTCATGGCTGGGTGCTGAGGGGATTCAGGAATTGTCCTGCTCAGATGGGGTGAGTCCATAAACACAGCTTGCCAAAATCTCAGATAAACTCCTGTAGGAGAAGCAGGACATCGCCTGTTTCTCATTGCTTTTTTGAAGGTAGCATCGACACCAAAACAAGGAATTCCATGCCCAGAAGGGGCCAATATGGTAATTTGCACACTCAAAATGCACACACGCCATGGCCTTGGGAGCTCTTTCTATTTGAGATTTTTCTTACCAGTGGACAGGGAATGAGAAATTCCAAAGAGCTCCCAGTTCCTTAAGGAATAAGGCTCCTTTCCTTCCAGACTCCTGGCTTTCATGAGGCCAAAGGAACAATATTAGCAATAATGAGCTGATTTTAATGTTGGTGTCATACACAATGAGTGCTGTTAGGTAAATCACTGCTGACCAAACCCTAAAATACATCCCTGGATGACCTGGGCAGCAAAGCCCACCTTCAGCAGCCACCCGCATCCCTCGGCCTCCTGCCAGTGTAACAGCAACAGTCTGGGGACCATAAGGACAAGGACAGAAGAGCTCTTGTCCTGAACAGCAAAAAAATCCACAGTGGAGAGCTCTGGGGCTGACTCCACTTGGAGCTAAGTGCATAAACAGCACTGGAGAAGAGCAAATTTCGAGCTCAAATCACCAAAACTGGGCACTACAGCTGAGCTCAGTTGCATGCAGAAAGCATAAAAATCTTTATTACTCTTTCAACCCAAACTTGTTTGGTTTTTCCCTGTTTCTTTGTTCTGTGCCACAGTCTGCACACCCATCTAGGTCTGCTGAGTCTTACTTATTATTTCACAGGACAAATTCTTTTCTTCCTCACAGTTTGTGGGCACATGGAGACTCCAGATGTGTTTTGTCCAGTCTGCCTCATCCTCCTTATCAAGTCTCTCACAGAAATAAGTGCATTTTTCCAGTGGTGTGTAATTCCTTCATCATTCCCAGCAGAGGATGAGAAATGTCATTGGTTGAAAATGTTTTCTCACATCTTTGTGTCCCACTAAGAGCTGGGCCATACCTGTAAAACCTCTGCTGAAAGTGTCTCAAATTTTGCTTTCTGTGGAAGTAATGGAGGAGGACAGCAAGGATGTGCAGCATTAAGTTTAGGTTATGGAAGGCTCCCATGTGGGAATAGACTGAATGGATTTGAATTCTTCCTCTGAAAGGAAAGAATTCTCTGAGGATATGATATTAGAGGTTGTAAAACCTTGAATAAGAAGGGAAATATTAATATTAAACAGTTGTTCATTATTTCCCATGCCAGAGGACCCAGGAGCACGCCGAAAATTTGCAATTAAGCACATTTTAGTCACCAAAGCAAGCAAGTTTTCTCCATGCACAGAGCCCATCCGCAGAACTCATCACTGCAGTATTGTGTGGAGGCCAAAAGGCTGYTTGAAAATTAAAAAAAATACGGAGGATATATTGACTAATGGCTACCAAAACCTCCGTCTGAAATGGTCTGAATTCCTTCAATTTCAGGRGTCCTCTATCACTGATTACAACAGAGGGTGGCTTTTGAGGGAGCCTGGAGGGGGACACAGCGGGCTCTGTGGGTATCCCCACCCTGCAAACGCTGTTTCTCCACCTCTCCCAGTGCTCAGCTCATGCTGGCTGCGGCTCAGAGTGCACTTTTGCGAGGATCCCTGGAGCAGCAGAAGTTGGTACTAAAGTTCAGCTGTAACAGGAGCTTTGTTTAGCGGTGCTGGGACCAGAAGGTCAGCAGCAGCTGCTCTGCCAGCCTTTAACGCTTTGTTCACCTCCACGCACAGAGTTTCCTGTTCCCCAGGCGGCGCAAGGAAGAGCCCTCTTTTTTTTTTTTTTTTTTTTTTTTTTTTTCTYTTTTTTCTTTTTTTTTTTTTTTTTTTTTTTTTTGTTTGCCCTATTATCCATCAGTTTTAGCTCTGTGACAACACCGGGAGCCCAGCCTGCCTGCAGCTCTGCTGGGCTGTAATACAGTAGCCAGCAGCAGTGTTTCACTGCTTTTTCTCAAGCAACCCCAGTGGCACCAGGAAATTTCGCAGCTTGTATGTTTGCAAAGCGCTGTTCAAACGCTGGAGCTTCTCCAGAGCCACGGGGCCGCAGCACTGTCAGGATATTTAAATCAGGATAAACCAGAAGTACTCGAATGAAGTCCTGCKTTGCAGGAGATCAGTGATTCAGAGGGCTCAGCTGCTATTTCCCAGTGCACATCCCACCTAGTTTGAATTTTCCTGAGCATCTGCAGGGCTGGGGAGGGTTCAGAGGTGAATCTAAACAAGCAGAGAGATCTCTAGGAGGCCTTTCTGTGGAGTAACTCGAGTGCACACTGGATACCCAGGAGTGCTGTGGCTGCCAGACCCTGTTCTGCACCCTGGCACCATCCCAGCTGCACCAGCCTACACGAGACCCTTTTCCAGCTCTGTGGACACAGGGAACCCCAGCACAGTTTGCATCCATCCCTCTGAGATGTTCTTGTCGTTATTAAAGGACAGCCACAATGCTGATGCCTATTTGGGATTAATCCAGACTGGGATAACCCCAAACCATGCCTGGGAATCACCTGGGAAATGCCAATAGGACCATGCCAGGAGCCATCTAACAGCRGGGACACTCCAATGCTGCTGTGGTAGCCCATGCTCAGGGCCTACATCATTTACCAGTGGAGATGCAGCTGATGCCCCACCTTCCCTAGCTGCTCTCAGCCCCGAAGATCTCCCCCCAGACCAYCAGCACTTGCATTTCTGCAGCTCCTGAGCAGCCAGCCCAGCCATGAGCTGCACAGCCCTACAGAGTTTCAGCTCAGCCCGCACAGCCCTGCTCCCTCCACGTCTCAGCTCTGGCAGCACGCCACGTCCTGTGCACACGGCCAAGGCATCTCAGAGGAGATAAAACTSCAGCCTCCCAAGCACTCAGCCACCCTGCCAGGCCCAGAGCCACGTGCCTGCCCGCTGAGCTGCTCTCTGGGTTAGCTCGTCTCATATCACAGCTCTTCAGCAGCCCCTGCCTGGCCATTCAGCTGCAGTCCCTGGAGTTACGGCTTTAAATTATACTGCTGTGTAACACTGATAGCCTTTGCTTCCCCACCTCCTGGCTGAACAAGCATGACACTTTGACCAGAAACCTCGAGGAATTTCAATTTACTCAGAAACTGGCCCCCCTGTTTGCTGAGTGTGTTTGCTGGTGTGAAGTTTCTCTGTAGCTTTGCCACTCAGTGYAAGACTGAATCAGTGCATTTAGACAAAAGCATCACAGTGCTGGYCATGTCACACTCAGGGCTTCTCGTGTCACAACCTGGCAGTGCTCACTGCCATCTCGTGACACAGCTCTGGGTCATCAGTGTTTTCTTGTGAAATGCTGCAGGACTCTGTGTGCCCACTCAGAAATGGCTTGGAGGATCAGGCAGCTCTGAATCACCAACAGATGCAGGCTGGCAAAGTTCCACAGGGGCTTGTGGAGTACATGCCATRCCCAGCTGGTCACTGCGTGGAGGCTGCTTCCCCACATCACCACTCTTCCTGCTTGTGATCACGTGAGGAAAAGGCTTTCATGTGCAATGATGCATCAGCATTTCCATTTCTGTCTAGATTTCTACCATGAGCATTTATCAGACCAGGCTTCCATGCCACCAGTGTGTTAGAAAAAGGTACCTTAGAGTCTGCTCAAGGGAACAGCCCCAAACATGCACTGCTGCCAGTCTGGAGAAGCTCAAGCAGTGTGGTGCAGCCACAACCATGGGGTCCCTGTGCCCGCACATCCCAAAAAATCTCCATCTGACTGCAGAAGAACGTAAGGAAAAAGTCTTTTGTAATCAGGTGGAAGCTGAAGTCAAGAGGGCACTGGGATCATGTGAAGTGTGATGAAAACATGTCCCTCACAACTCTATTGTGAGCCGTTGTGGCAGTGGAAATGCAAGCTCTGACGCTTCACAACACACCAGACTAAACTCCCCATGGAGGTGAACGGCATCCAGCTGCAGCAGAGTGATCTTGGGGGCCACCTTTGAAGTGTCATCCGTGGAGAGCAGCAGGAGAAGGCAGATGTTCTTACCTGATTTGAACCAGACCGAGCATCACTGGCAGTCCCCGATGGGTAATCGAGGGCCAGGCCAAGAAACTYGATCAGTGCTGGGGCCTCCAGCTGTTCTTGCACTACACCATAAAACCTGCTCTGTACACCTTCTCCTGTAACCCGGTTCCATGGGGGAACAGCCCCCCAGCCATCCCCAGAGATCAGCTTTGGCCTGAGGAATGAAGCTGGCCAGCCCCTGTCATCGTAGCTAACATGGTGAGCACTGTCTTCCCCCTGCTCAGGGCTTGTTAGTGCTCTTCTTGCCTTTGCAGCCTGAGGTGGGAGCCTTGGAATTGCCTTCTCCTTCACTGTTCAGAGGTCAGTAAATCCACAGGGAGGTGCAAGCCACGAGGAGGTGCAGACACAGCTCTCTGCATGGGCATTCAAGACTGGCCCTCGTAACACCATGAGCYGGGATGGGAATGCAGCCAGGGCTGAATGTGAGGATCTCTCTCTCACTGTCCTCTGGAAATAGACAAGGACACACAGCCACCATTTTTAAAAGCAAGAGTGATCTTYCRAGAAAATTTCAGGAACAATATTTATCTAGAGCCAAGCAAAGGTCCCCTACACCACCTGTCATCACCGTGCAGCTCTTTTTAATGACAGTCCYTATCAGGACAAAGCTTGATCCCTTCTGATCCTTGGGGTAAGCAGAAAAAGGCCCAGGACCAAATGGGGATAGATTTCTATCCCACTCTCACCTTTTCATTCTTCCTTTTCCCCAAAATTCATAGGAATGTTTCCACGATGCAGCAACATAAAAGGGAATACGATACAGCAATATCCTGTGGAGAGGCAGCTGTAAGTCAATTATGAGCTACCTTTAAGCCAAGAAAAAGTCTCTGAATTCAAGAGGAGAGATACCAATGAAGTCCTACTGGGACAGACTCTACAAATAAAAGAAAGGACGTTTTTGCACAGTTTCTTTTGAAAAGCACAGAAGAGCAGCACCRGGCAGAAATAAAGTTTTCTCTGTGATCCACCCGGGACTCAAAGATTCCAGAGGAAATGTGCCCTCCTCCAAYAAATGACAAAGGACCAGCACTCTCCCTTTCCTCCCTGGTTGCAGTGAAGTCAAAGCAGATGCAGTCAGGGTTTCAGCTGGCCCACAGCAAGTCAGGGTTTGAGCTGGCCACTCCACGACCCAGGCTTTTCCAAGAGCTCTAGGAAGCTGCTCCCCAGCAGAACCTTCAGTTCACCCATTCCTCACAGGTTCTTCTCCTGCCCCCACAGCAGGCTGGATTAAATAATATCAAGGACATCTGCTGTCTGTTGTTCTTTTCCTTTCATCCCTCCCCCAGGCCTGGCAGGAACTCTGGCTCCCTTGCATTGTTTTGGATCTCCCTGAGGCAAAGAGGTGGAGAGGAGGCCTCCAGGTCACATCCGACAGTTCCTTTTAGCAGTGTAATTGTAAATATTTGGCASAAAAGCCTTCTGGATCTACTCAAATGGGGCATTTGCCAGTACAGAAAAAGACACACATGCCAGTGAGTGTTTTGTTTAACTCTGTGTCCTGGCTCTTTCCTAACTCTCCAGGTACTGAGAGGGATGGAAGGTGACCCTGGGCCAAGCAAAGTCAGTCTGTGGTATTTCCCACTGGAGACAGTGGGTTGGATCAGGGCTGGAGTCCCACTGTATCCAAATATGTGACAAGAACAATAAATGCATTTGCCTTCCTATCRCCAGTTGCAATGGACCATTTCACTTTTTTGCCTCCAGTCCAGAGTACAAGCCCCATTCCAGAACTCCAAAGGAGTTCTGCACCCAAAACCTCCAAAATTCCTAAGAGTTTGGCAGCAAGGAAAAGACCCACATCTCCCTGCCCCAAAACTTAACGGTGACCCTTGGATTCCTGCACGTCACTTGCAAATAGGAAAAAAAAATTGCTCTTTTCTGAGAAGAAGATGTGGTTACAGGTCCTTATTGCTCTGCATCATTACCAGATATAGGTGAGCTGTCATGATACTGGTTTGGATAACAGGATTGGCCTCCCTTTTGCAGCCTGGATCCAGTTTTGCAACCTCAGGATACACCTTTCCTTCCAACAAGATAARGCAGCAGAGAGAGGGAGCAGATCCCTGTGAATGCACCTTTGACAGCAGCTCCAACCCTCCCAGTAACTTCTCCCAGTCATCTTCCCCTTGGAGAGCTGGYAGACCCTGTACCTTTTCTGGCCCTGGTCTCACTTGTTTCCCTGTCCCTGCAGCACAAAMGACATCCCCATAACTGCTGGCAGGGCAGTCAGAGTGCTTCTTGTTGAGGGCAATTGATTTCACTGACACCGAGGCAGACAGCATCACTGGGGACTGAAATAACTTCAAACCAGCTTAATTGATGAAGCAAAGCAGCTGAAATGGATATTAGGACTGTGTATGGGCCAGAAGTATGAAAGGCAGAGAGCATGGCAAAGCACATGAATGCCAGCCTCCAGCTGTGCTGAAGGGAGAGGAATGACAGCAAAACAGGGAACTCTTTTCTCCTCATTTCATTCAGTCTCAGCTTCACAGAACTGGGGAATAATTTGGGTTGTCAGGGACCTCTGGAGGTCTGCAGCTCAGTGCCCTGATCAAAGCAGGTCTGGGTTCAAGGTCATCTCCAGTTGTTCAGGGCCTTGCTCCACTGAGTTTTGATTCTCTCTGAAGATGCAGACTGCTCACTCTCCCCGGGCTTCTCTTCTGGTGCTTCAGTRCTCTCATGACAAAGATGCTTTTTCTTATGTCCAAAATGGGTTTCCCCTGATGCAGCTTGTGCCCGTTTCTTTGTCCTTTGTTGTCTTCTCAACATCACTCTTTCAAACACAGCAAAATCTGCCTTCCTCCTTTTGCCTTCTCTTCTCTTAAGCCCTTGAACATTCCCTTTGACCCAGAGTTAAACACTTTGACTTGTAGTGAGAAAAGCAGCAGACACGAGTGCTGGTTTTTGGTGGGAGGGGTCATTGTCACCTCCCCTCCCAGCCACTCTCCACACTTTGCTTTCCAGCTGAAACTGCTCAGCAATTTGCRGTTTGAACGTGTAAATGCGCTTCTGATGACCAAAAGCCATATTTCTCATCAAACTGAATATTCACTAGAAAAATGTACCCAAGGAAAATCACTAGAAATTGGGTTCCTTTGAAAAATTTCACCCATTCTCAGCATCCTCCCCCTCAGCTCTCTTGGGTGTTAAATATTAAAGTAAGGAGCTGCTGGCTTTGATACAGAAGTAGTAATTCTCTGCCTGAGGTATTTCCTTTCCTGGCTCTCCTCCCTTTCAACTCAGTGATTTTTTTTTCTTTTTTTTTTAATTCTGTAGTATTTGCCTACTTCCAACACCTCCCCCACGTGGCAYGATGTCAAATCAGCAGCAAGCAGGCCAGCACGAAGATATATTCCCATTATCTTCAGCCCCAGAGTGTAAGTTTTTAACACACAGCTGATAAAATCATCCTTCCGCAGGGCAGAAGTCCCTCCTGCAGGAATGTCACCGTGAGCTTCCCACAGCAAGGCAGCCAGAAAGCTCCTGCTGTCACCTGCAGAAGGCTGGAGGGTCAGCCACCACCGTGCCAGGGCTTTCTGGGTGGCTTCCCTGGGATGCAGGTAAGCAGAACTATTGCTGTGTGTCTGGGAAGAAAATGCGAGCTCACAGCCAAAATTGGGGAGCCCCTCAAAATCTGTTTGGAAGGGTCACTGCTGTGAAAGCCAGCATGATTCCCAGGTGTCCCAAACCCTGCCCAGCTCTTGGCCTCTCTGCAATCCTGTGAGGGAGTGAGGCTTGCAGGCCAGTTTGAAACTTCCCCTTTGGAATTCGTTTTTCCTGTACAAATTCCCTCCTCTTATTACTTTTGTCCCATATCAAAGGCTCAGAGAACAGCGGTACCTTGTCTGTCTGAGAAATGAGATAGAGGCACATGTGAAACAAATGATCCCAGAATCATTTCCTTAACCCACTGACACATAAATGAAAGCACTTCAGTTTCCTCTCTTCCCATTTCTTTTCAAAGAAACACAATCCTTTCCTGCTACAGCTCAGCCTGAGTGTTATTAGATCAGCCATCAGAAGATGACCAGACTCAAGGAACCAGATTAGAGGGATACCCACAGAGGAGGTGTGGGACCCCACATTTGTTACAAACTTGAGCTTCAACTGTCCCCAAAAAGATAAAAATGTGTAGCTCTGGGMTCTGCTCCCAGACCTGTGATCAGATCTTTTCCTATCCCCAGCCACCCAAAATTTTCTGTGCAGCTCTTGCCACATCAGAACAACACTTATACCCGGTAAGGGTGAATATATACCCATCTACTTCAAAAAATTTGAGAGTTATGCATGAAAAATTGCTTTAGGGAGGGAACTTTCAGTGAAGACTCTGAACACGGTCATGGGAGGCAGGCTCCAGGAAGATGCATGAGCCACAAGGCTTCTGGTGCCCTGCACCACTTTCCCTAATGCTGGGGACAATGGTGATCTATTTATTTCATTACAGACCTTTGCTGTGTTTTAAGCTGCTGCTAATTAGAAATGTCTCCTTCGATTCCCACTGTAACACTGATTTAGTTTCRTGTAGTTTTAAGTGGACTGAAATGTTTCCATCCATAATATTTCTCTCCTGCTTGTCTGCAAACAATAAAGATAAATGCTGATCAACCTGACAGATAAACCAGACACAACAAAAGTGAATTATTTAGATCAACTAACATTTATCAGGCAGTCATTGCACATTCCCAAATTCCTGGAGTGTAAGGCAGCTTTCCTGGACTACAAAAAGTGTATTGCTTGTTTGCAGAAACCTGAAATACATTTCTTGCCATAGGGTTTATTATAGGCCTTTGCAAAGCAAAGATTTTTATCTCTAATGCAAAGCAAAGATTTCTATCTTTAAAAAACCCTGTTGCCACATATTTTTTAGCAAAATCTGACTGTGTGATCTGGCATTGGAGTATCACCTATGTTTTCAGCCAAATTCATCAACTTCTTCTTRATCTGAGGTCTTGACCCACAAGTCACAGTCTGACTGAGAGGTGGGCATGAAGTCCCCTCAGCAAAAATGTCCTTTATTYCCACCCCCAGATGGGCATCTCTCCATCTTTGATGACATCATTGACAATAGGGAAGGTTTATTTGCAAAYAAGACCCTTAAATGTAGGCAGCCGAGTGCCCCTGTCTGCACAGGAGCCAAATGTCTGAGTTCCCAAAGCTGTGAGCAGAGCTCTGGGCCTCRGTTTGGTTGTTCAGTGGGGACCTGAGTGTCTCAAGATTGTCACATACCCATGCACAGGTGGCACGAGTCAGCAAGGACCTTTGGGACACCTTTCTGGGGCACTGCTGGAGACCCTACCGGGATCCTGAGACCACCTCAACGACACAAAGGTGATGGGAAGGGAGTCGTGACCCTCCCCAGCCCAGCCCCTGAACAGGAACGATCCATGTGCTCAGCTGGTGCCTCTTCAGTCCAGAGAAAGCTGATTTCCCCTCTAAACTCCTCTGACTCTGTTGATGACTCTTCAGCAGCCACGGTGGTGGAGATGCCTAGACCTCATTCGAACACACGAAATCTGATGCCAAATTCTTCCCATCTTAAATTCATCCCTAATTGCCTCCTGTGTGGACAGGTCACATCGCCCTCAAGTGGAGAATGGTCACAACGAGCAGCCCCAGCCAGGGATTACCCAGAGGCTGTTTGCTTTTGAGGACAGGAAAAAAAAAAAGGCAGGGATCTACCCAGTCCTCCAGGACAATGTGTGCTATGAAAAAAGCTGAGCTGCAAGAACACAAAGATTTCAAAAGACAGACCAAAAAAAGCTACAATGGAGAAGGCCATAATTCATGCTGCCGAGCCCCCACCATAACTCAGCCACCTTGTACAGTTCCATTATGATACCATCTCACCCAACTCGACATCAAACAAAAGGTGGTAGCAAAGCCAAGACTATAATTTACCTCTCCAGGATACCCACAGTGTGCATTAATCACCAGAAAAAGTGTTTGCTTTATGGCCTGACTCGCTGTCCAACCAGCGTGCTGAGAGAGGCTGGGCCCCTCTGCTGAAATATGCAGGGTCTTGTAAAAAGAAATCAAAATAGGAGATCAAACCGAACTGATGTGAACAGCCTGACTTCTGGCAGCTTCCAGCACCAGGGTGCTTGGCTTTGAAACCTTACTATTGTTCTTGGTTGGACCTTCTCCAGGATACAACAAAAACAAAAGCAAACAAAATCAAAGCAGTGATGTAAGAGCAAGAGCTCTTTTATATGGAAATGTACTGACGGTGCCCCTTATGTCTAGAGAAAATTCTGAAGCCATAGAGGAATGCACAGCCCTCTGCAGCTCCCAGGAATGGCTGGTGGTAGTGACAGGTGATTCTCTCCAGCTTGGAGGCTTTGCCAGAGGACAGTACGCTGTGTGCTCTGTTTACTCACTGGATGGGAGAAGAATGCTGGAAACAAAATGTTATGAATCCTTCACCTGGCTCTGGAAGGACATTCTCCAGCAGCAGCAGCAGCAGCCGCTGACCTCACAGGATACACAGGAAATGCGAAGTTGGGATCTCTCCCAGGGAAGGGACCTGCCTTGCTTACACGCTGTTCTCTTTCAGCCCACTGTCGTAATCCCTTCTTATCTCCCGTGTGGGTGGACCAATTGCTTGAGATTCTCTTCCTCCTTGTCTCAATTCTCTTCCTCAAAGTCTGCTCCTTCATTCAATCTCCCAATTTATCCTGTAAACTTGATGTTCAATCTGTAGAAGTGGCTGAGCTCTCTGCCCAAAGAGAGGGGCACAGATATATTCCAGGTTTATAACAAACTCTTCTGGCTGCCTTGGCTGTACCAACRAAATGGTTTGGGTCAAAAAAAAGGGGCTTCTGGAACAAATATTTTCTTCTTAGATTCACAACAAGCATATTTCCAGGGCAGCATAGCCTGTGCCTAACCTTTTCCCAGATTCCCCTTCTAATCTCAGCCTGGAGCAGCGTGTGTGCAGCCCATTTTACAGCACAAGGACCTAATTACATTTTCCAGCTGTGCAGCAGACTCCCGCAAAGCAAAATAAAGCCTAATAATGTACATTTCTGAGCTACCACTCTTGGCCCTTTTGGAAGCAGTCCATGACTCCCAGGCTGACTGGCAGTCTGAAGGATGCCTGCACCCTTCCACCTTCACCAGGAGAGCTTTTCCTCTTTCATCCCTGCTCTTTTATGCGTCAGACCATCCCTTCCAACCCAAGTCCTCTTAACATTTTCTCAGTTTGCTAATTGCCCTCTGTCTGTAAAGCACAAAAATGAGCCCATGTTCTGCTGCACCATATCAGCTTTGGCAGCAGCTGGTGGGATTTGCCCTCCCCATTGCAAGATGCCTTCCTGCTCCTCCATCTCCATTCAGTGAGCCATTCCTGGGAAGGGACATTCTTGTGGAGAAGGACATGGGCAGCAAAAGGGGAATCCAGCAAGGCGCAGTTGGTCTGGGAACAAAGCAGCTGCTCTGAGGGCGGTGGATAGCGAGAGTACCACCCCAACAATGTCACCAAAGCAGTGTCACCCCAACAGTGTCACCAAAACAGCCAGGATATGTCATGGTGTGGTGGAAAAGTGAAGAAGGGCCTTAAATGCAAGAGGGAAGAGGAGCAGTGCTCTCCAAGAATCCCTTGCTCATCAAAACCAAACRCAATCTTAATGAGAAATGCATTCCCCAGGCAGTCACAGTGAGTCTGTTCAAGGGAGGTTCATATTCTATCCCCTGCAAAGTTTGATGGAGCATTTCACRGCGTGTAAGGGATCATCTAGCTTTATCTCCCCTGTACGACAGGCTGTGAGCCAACCCCTTTTGGAGCCTGGCAATGTAGATTTGGAAACAGTTCTTCACTGAAAAGGAGCCAAGAGCTGGAGATATCAAGGCACCACAACCAGAGGAACCTCATGGCCTTGTGGCTGCAGGGTGCTGGGTTTGGGGTGTGCCCTCAGATATTCCTGGATGTTAARATCATTCTGCACACCACACTCTTTGGCAGCAGAGAGGCCTGGATGAAGGTAGAGCTGAGCTGCAGGGCTCTCTGAATGTGAGCCAGCTCAGGCGTGCTGGGCACCACAGCTCTGGCTCAGCTTTGCTCAGCAAACAGAGCGGAGTGAGTACAAGCTGGACCAGGCTTGACCAGACCAATCTACAAACGATTGCCTGGAAGGGCTTTAGACCATTCAGACACCCTGTTTAACCCTAATCCTTTCAGAGACCTGAATGTAGCACTTAGCACAGCATCATCCATGCAATAACTTATATACAGATATATGAACTATTATGGACATCTTAGGGAAATGGAGCACGAGTTGGGCTGGCCAGTAGGAAGAATCTGAGAATGTCAAAGGTGTGAAGTGTTTGGGGCTTTTCCTGGGGAAAAGGCTAAGAGGAACAGCTTGAGTGTCATGCAGCCAGGAAACAATTTTTTCCTTATTCAGATTAAGACAAAATGGTGTGATTGTAGCCATCTGTTTCAGCTAGAGGAGGATATTTTTAATTATTTCTTAAGAAGTAAAAGAGGGATCTGATGGCCCAATTGCATTCCTGTCCCCAAGCTGGCATTCTTACAATGTTCTCCACCAGCAGATGCCACAGCCTTGCACGAAATTTAGTCACAACACTTATGCCAAGTTTCTGGTAGTCAATTTCCCTATTATCCTTTAAGAAAAAAAAACAAACCCAAACCAGACAAAACAACACTATAATTCCCTTTTGATTGTAAGCTTGTATGTTTCCCTGTTTTACATGGGGTTTATTTCCATTTGTGTTAACATTTGCCTACAGCTCCTATCAGTTCCACAAGCAACTTTCCCATGCTGTATCTGCCTYGCTCTGTCCTTTGTTTGCCCATTGTAGTAACTGATTACATTGTTAAGCAAAAATTTGCTTTAATCTGTCACCATGAAAGCCTAATCATTTCGGGGCAGGCTGCCTGAATTATTGTGAATGATGAGCTCATGTCTGTGAATCAATGGAAAATAGGTAAATAGAGGAGAATTCTGAGCATCTGAGGATGCTGAGACCACACAGGCTCAGGACACATTTGAGCCATGGCTGAGTTAGGGTCAGCACCTTAAGAAAATTCATGGTTTATGGACTCACTGTATGAAACTTGCTTTCTGCCCTAAAAAGAGGCAGTACTTGTGTGGCTTTCCCTCTGCTACCTGAGTGCCTGCCCTCCTTGAGGTGCCAGAATCTTGGTTTCCATTGCCTGAGGGCTGGGCTCTCACCCTGGGTGGGCTCAGGCTTGGATCCCACATCTGATCACAGTGACAACCCCCTCACTACCCAAACCCTCTCCTCCTGCCAGCTATGACAGCAAAACCGACTGCAACTTTTCCTCCCCCGATTTCCAGTTCTCCCCTCAATGAGCCATCGGGGCCACCCATGCAGGACTCCCTGGGTTTCCACAGAAGTCCCTGGGACTGGTTCCTCCGGCAGTAGGTGTGAGCTCAGCAGCAGAGCCCTTGCTGACTCACAGCCCCCGGGATGGCTGTCACAGCCGCTCCAGATGAGTCACAGCCCTGAGTCACACACCGCATCTGCAGTGCGTATTTATGGCAGCTTTGCATTGACCGTGTCAGCGGGGGAATTGTTTGTGTGGAGTCACCATGGAGAGGGAGGAAACGCTGGAGAGGACACGGAGGTGAGGGATGAGGAAAAACCAACGGGGGAAAATGTATTCCACCTCCACAGCCYTGGAGTACGGAAGGAAATATTTGCTTGAGTTGGGTTTTTATCCCCTTTCTTTTCCGTGATGTCCCTAACTGGGAGAAGCTGAAATGCTGTAAGAAGGAGCTTTGTGGTGGCACCTCCAGGGTCTGGAACCCCTGAAAATCTCACARGGAAGTGTGCTGGCACGGTGGATTCAGCTCTGGCAAGCTTTTCCCAAGAGAATAGCTTTAAGCAGATGCATCGAAGGTTCCAGGCAGGGTCCRCTCACCAGTCCTTTCATCTCACCCTGCACACTCTGTGATCATTTGGCTCAAAAATCCTAAGTGGTTGCTGAAGACAGACCCCAAAACCTCACTGCCTTGCTCTCTCTGAAGTTTTGTGAGAACAAGGATCAACAAGGCAGAAAAAGTGATGTTTTGTCACCTGGGTCCTACCAGCTGGCAGAGACCTCAACGTGTGTCTCCTTCTTCTCTCCATCAGTGTGGTTTTTACCATTCAGATCATCACTGCAAGGAAATAAAAAAATCAAAAATAAAAAGCCCCATCAGCTTATTCTTTAAAGAAAAGTGAGATGCCTTTTTCCAGGAATAGTTCACACCACAGAACTTTTAAAAGGTGGTAAAGGACTATGATGTTGTTATTATGTGTTTTCATAAATGGTTAATCAGCCAATAGTTACAGCCACCAATAAATGCTCCCATAGATGTGGTTTAACACCTGTTAGAGATAGCATTTGTGTCTACTTTAATCTGTATCAAACCACTGGATTAGTCACAGGCATGGGCAGTTTTTCACTTTTATTGCTGGTCTCCAGACCAGAAACACCTTTAAGCCACGGGTTTTACAAGGCTGCACACCTGGCTCAATCCTGAACATTAATAATTTGTCCACCTGCTTTGTAGAAACAACATTCTCTCTGCAAACAAGGGGAGGGGGCTGCACTGCTGATTGTGACATGAACCTCAGTGAGATGGAGCAGAAAATATTCCTGCTTCTGCACAGTTGTACCACTAATGTTCACAAGAAATAGAAATAAAGTCTCTTTTTCACTGCCATATAGACCTCAGCTTCTCCTTTTATCCACAACAAAACTCAGCTGAAAATATTCTTTTGGCAAAGATGGGTGGATTTTGTGGTTTTTTGTTTTTTGTTTTTTTTTTAATCACTTAAAGTCAAAAAAGCAGCAAAAGCAAGTGAACATGTTTATGGACTGATTTGTAAGGCAGAAAAAGCTGTACTTTGCACCACTGAGAACCAGCRTGCACACAATGGGTAAATGCACAATGAGAACAAGCAAGTTTAATTTTCTTTCCAAACAAACTAGACAAGGGAAAGATTATCCCCTCCTTGGAGCTGCCTCTGCGAAGTTTACTGCTGAGTAAAACTGCTCTACCTTYCTTCTGTGGTGTGTTTACCTTAGATTGCACATAAAAATTAGATATGGCAAGGTAAAAATAGCTGCACATGTCTATCAGACAGAAGATAAGGCTATTTTCACGTCATTTTATTTAAATGTACTGGTACTTTTCTAACTCCCTCATGCTGGGACCAGTTTCCAGCCAGCCCATACAGCAGCAGTTTGGTCCCTCCAGGCAAGGAGTGAGATGTGCTGGTGGTTACCAGATGCAGAGGTGAAGAATGCATCCAGGGTGCAGGACTGAGTGCTGAAAGACACAATTAAAGACATTTAGCAGCTCCCTGAACAGTGTGACCTCTTCCCAGCCAAGGTCTGTCCCAATTCCCATGTGGGAAGTTCCTTGCTGCTGCTGGCTAAAACTGTCTTCTGTCACAAAACCACCTATGTAAGTGTTTCACAACCTCACCAGGGAGTCAAAATCCTCAAGTCAGTAAAACCTACCCAAGATTACTCTCCACAACTCAGATCCTGGCATAAGAAGTAATTTTTTTAAAATTTCTTGCCCAGAAGAAGTACCCTGACGTGCCTGGCTGTCAGGTACCTCAAGGTACAGAAAACCTGTTGGAGGCTCCTTCTCAGAGCCAGAAAGCCAGGAGCAAACTCTGTCTGATGAGCACTAAGAAAGGCAGGGATTAACTTGATTTTTTGGCAGAAATGAATTTACAGCTTGTCTACACGGTGATATTGTTTCAAACAAACAGAGRATGTGAATTAAAGGCACGGTGGTTGTGCCAGGACGGCTCTTTGTGTGCACTCCTTTTTCTTTACAAAAACCCTGCTTCTTTCTGGGAGGGATTGGGACAGAACAGCCGAGCCAGGCAGACCTCTGATGACTTCAATGCCTCAGGGACACGTGTGTGAAACACAGGCAATGACTTGCCCTGAGCCCTGGGAATGCTCCTGGCAGCCTGACAARGTTGAGGGCCAAAGGTTGAATGGGAGAGCCAAAATTCATAAATACTTGTGCTGAGCTGTGCTTGCCAAGGGAGACTGCCCTGGGTCTGGGATGTTTTGCCAACCTGAGGTTAGAGCATGGAGATGAACTGATTAAACCCCTCGGGAATWGAACCAGTGTTACTTTTACCTTGGACCGACATAAGCACGTTTTTCATTTTTTGGTCCCTAAACTCTCTGGGTTACTTTTACACTGGACCAATATAAATATATTTTTCATTTCTTGGTCTCTAAAACTCTCTGGAGCAGGAAAGCACATCTGGAATGCTGCACAGAGGCAGTTTTGGGTTCTTCACATGGAACATCCCAAGTCCTCCTTGCCCATGGTGAGATCCTGCTGTTCCTCTCTCACGGTGCCTGTCAGATGCAGCTGTGTGGTGCTTACCAGAACTAAATCATGGCAATTTTGGTCCACATGTGAATATYTTCATGAAAACAATTTACCACTAGATCCCTTTAAAGGTTTGTGAGGTCCTGGTGTGATTCTTCTCACCCAAAACAGACACTCAGATCAGGAAAACACTTCCTGAAAAAGAGGTTGCTTTGTGCCCTCCTTCTGCTTAGCCTGGAAGAGCATGGTCCCTCCTCACCATCAGATGACCAAGGGCAGAGAAAATGTTTCTCACTTAGAGGGATGTGGGGGGCCACCAGACATCTGTAAAACAACTCCTAAAGCAGATCTTCAGGCCCTGTCTCTGTGATAGAGGAGTCTGTGTGGTGTGTTTCAAGTCCAGCTCCACCTATCAATTTCTGAAAATAAAGTGCATTTGGATTTAGGTTTGGATGAAAAATAGATTTAGGTCAGGACCTGAATTCCTTAATGTGTATCTCACTGTGGACTTCATTTTCCATTTMTTTCTTTAAAGGTGTCTCCTGCTTGTGACTGGAGATTGAGAAAAACACACAAAATAAAGTGAAAATTTTCCTCAAAGACTAATGTTGTTGAGATCTGGCAGAAAAATAGAAGAGAGGTTTTATTTTGTCAACTGTACATAAACACAGGCATTTTATAAACAAGGAATTGATTCAATTGTTTCCAGAGGTATGAGAGCAAGGGAGAGAGCTGAGATTTAGCTATTAAAGASAATCTCAGGAGAGGGAGGGAATTAGTCTCCAGTTGAGCCAGATATTTCCCTCTCAAAAAATAAATGAATCAAAGTCATGCTCAGTCAGCCAAATTATCCAAGCWGCTGCCAGCATCCCTGGTTTCTGGGGTTTATGTGATTTTGAGAGAGGAATGCTGTATTCTCTCTAAATGCAGCATCCTAAAGGGAGTCAGGATTGTGGAGTGTCCCAGTTTGGGGATTTTTAAATAAGGCGAAGCTGGTGAGTCTTAAAGCCTCTCCATGCTCCAGMTGCTTGGATTTGTTTTGTAGCTTGCTGTCCAGACTCCTTGGGACCCAGCTTGAGYCTGCACAGCTCCCTGTGTGGGTCTGTCCCAAAATCCCAGTGGAACCGAGACCCTGCCYGTGCAGGGAGCAGCTCTGCAGTGCCTCCCCCTTTGCCATGGGGGTGTCCCACTCTTGGTCCCCCACTTTGCTTTCATGTGCTCTGCTCTGGTTCACACAGAGTGGGTCAAGATGCACTCCATAGGATCACAGGGCCAYGGAATGTTTTGGGTWGGAAGGGACATTTAARGGCCATCTAGTCCAACACCCCTGCAATGAGCAGGGTCACCTTCAGCTAGATCAGGTTGTCCAGACCCCTGTTCAAACCCTGAAACTTTTCAGGGATGGAGCAYCCACCACCTCTCACAGCCAACCTGTTCCTGTGCCTCATCACCTTCATCATAAAAATTTTCTATTTTATATTCAGCCTGAATCTACCCTCCTTTTGCTTTAGACTATTAACCATTGTCCYATTTCTACAGGCCCTACTAAAAATCTGTCCCCAGCAAAATTAAGTCACTTAATTAGCTCTGGAAAGAGTGCTGCCCCACACAGCTCCTTAATCCTCTCCYCATTATGTAGCAGCCACAGCAGCAAGGGCACAGGCAGCATCTGCTCCACAACCTCAGCTCYCAGCTTCCCCCAGAATCTCCAGCTGGTCCGATGCAGAGCAGCCAAGAGCTGGTGTTTTTTACAGCCTGGTCCATGGAAACGTGTGAGTGGCTTGGAACACCTCCTTCTCCTTCCCAGAGCTGTCACAYGGAGTGTGGCTGCTGAGGTGAGCCAAGGGCTGGGCAGTGTGTCCCCTTGGCAGGACCAGAGGATGCTGGCCAGCTGATGTGAGGCACAAGAGCTGTTTTAGCGTCCTGGAGAGAGCAGAGCACCCCCAGACACAGAGGGATGGGGTGTAAGCTGAGCTGAGCTCGGTGTTTCGGTCACTTTTCTGGAGACCCTGCTCTGCAGTGACTCCCAGGAGTACAGCAGGGCCCAGCAGTGTCACTCACTGGGGACATTCCCACCGATAAAAGCCACCTCCAAGCACCGCTGACGCGTAATTCGGCCGCGGAGCCCGAATTTCCCCTCGCAGCATGACAGCATCCCCTGGCTSCCTTCCCCTGCTCCCTGACTCACAGCCTGAGCTCAGCGCCGGGCACGGCGCCAAGGAGGACTCACATTTAACTCACAGCTCCCTGAAAACCCCCTCCTGCAGGGATTTCTGCTTCGGGACGGCGCGAAGCAGCTCCMGGGGCCAGCCCTGCAGGAAAGGGCGGCTGGGGCCGGGGGAAAGCCGGGCTGTTTTCCCTCTGTGCCACCCTCATCCCGCCCGGGTTCGCCTCTCACATGCCCGGCAATGAGCTCAGCCCAGGGGCTGACGTCAAGTGGCCACCCTGGCTCTGTCCCCGCTGTCTCACTGATCCTATTAGCGCACAGACGGCGGCAGCAGCCCTGCCAGCCCCGGGGATGCCACGGGGACCCGCCACAGCCACCCCGCCATACACGTGAGCCCGGCAGGGGTGGCTCAGCCAGCAGTGCCCTTGGCCCTGTGCGAGGGACACGGCGGGGGAACCTGAGTCCAGATGAACCAGAGTCCATCCCTGACAGCAGCCCTGGATGATTCGGGCAGGCCAGCATCTCCTCTCCGGGCAGTGCCAGCCATGGGGGCAGCCGGACACAGGGGGTTGCCTGTGGATGTGAGCAATTCCCCTCTGGAATYAGTGAAAGAGGATGGAGCCATGCCAGCACCCCTTCATTACCCTGAGTGGTCCCCACAGCTTTTACAAAAAGCAGTATTAGGCAGTGAAAATTGGCAAAGGTTTGGCTGAAAAGGGTTTTTGGAGAATACCTCTTTTTGGGTGAATATTTTATTTTTCAGTGAATATATTATTTTTCCCRTGACTGCTGTTTCTGTGCAGATACAGAGATGTGGATTAGAAGATACGCTGTCAGCAAAAAGGGTTCTTCTTTTGTAGCAGCCTGAACCCCTGGAGGAAAACTTTCCCTGTGAGGAAAACTCCCACTTCTGGGCAATCTGCAYAGAGCATTTGTCCTAGGATTTGTGCTCTGGGAATATTTCTGTGTGTCCTGGGCTTGGTATTCGCCTGCTGTAGSTCAGATCCCAGTGCAAGCCTCTGGGATCCACACTGGTGCCTGGGTCAGTGTGTGAAAGCTTTAGACCTGTTCAAATTAAAATATAAAAGAAGGAGAGAGAGACCAAGAAAAAAAAAAAAAAAAAAAAAAAAGAAAAAAAAAAAAAGAAAGAAAAGGGAACAAAACAGTTTTTATAAAAGATTGTCTGAAAGCTCAATTGCCGTCAAAACCAGAAAGGAAAATATGATCAAAGCTGAGGGAGACGGTTTTGGCCAGGAAGGATCCTGACCTTCCTGGGCAACCAAAGAGACCCAACCCAGCCTTGAAACCTGGCATGAGACTCACACATGGAGTGACAAATGCAGAAGCTTATAAGCCATGCCATGTAAACAGGGAGGTCTCGGAGCATCTCAGCACAGGTCCTGATGAGATGTGAACAGGCTCACAGGTGGTGGGAGACAGCATATGGCCTCGCCACTTGCAGTGTCAGGGCTGCAATGAGCCAAGGAGGTGGCTTCTGGTCTGGTGGCTCTTTACTGTGACAAATGGTGTCACTGAGTCCTTCAGCTGGATGCCATCTGCCCACCCTGCCTGCAAAGCTGGTCTGGATCTGTTCAGGAGAGATGCTGCAAAGGTTGGATTTAGGAAAAGGTTCTTCATTCCGAGTGTGGGCACTGAACAGGCTCCCCAGGGAATGGGCATGGGCCCAAGGCTGCCAGAGCTCCAGGAGCATCTGGACAGCTCTGCCAGGGACAGTGTGGGATTGTTGGGGTGTCTGTGCAGGGTCTGGTGTTGGACTCGATGATCCCAGTGGGTCCATCCCAACTCAGGTTATTCTGTGATTCTATGGTGAGAATCTCTAATTCTRATTCTCTTAATAATTCTAATTCTAYATCTCTGGAGGTGTRTCCATGGACAAGCAGGTGGGATTTATATCTCTCCTGGTTTCTGCACTGCTCTCAGATGAAACAAGCAGGGAGACACCCAGAGCCCCTGCCCCTCCCTCTGCCCCTGGCACTGCACACCCCACAGCCAGGCACAAACAAATCACCCAGGGTTGATCACTCCCCTTACAGCTGTGACCACAAACAGGTGCTCCAGAGGACGGCAAGAGGCTCTCTCACAGCTTTTTCTTTCCCCCTCATCCTCACATCTGCTCGCTGTATTCACAGCCGTCCCTCCAAACACACACCACTGCTTTGGTTTTGGTTCCTGTGGTTGAACATGGCCACGGTCCCTGACTGGGCCTGCTGGGTCAGTGCAGCACTAATGYCTGTAATGCTCCATTAGGGAATAACCTGCCCCCAGCAATCCAGCTCCTGTCTGCAGGAGACGGGGTCATGAAGAATCACCGCCCATCCATTTCCTCCCCGTCTCAGGTTCCTTCAGAAGTTCAGCTGCGGGAAGTGCAATTTTCCAAGCTGTGCCTAGCCAGGGGCRCTTACCACCAACAGCCTTGACCTAGAGAGGTTTCTCCAGAGCCATCTGGTCTCCCTGGGAAGCTCAAAAAGCTCCTTCTATCACATTGCATCTGACAGCARCTCATAAATCAGGCAGCAGTGGCTGGCAGCCCCTTTGAGGCTCCCGGTGTTTGTGTTTGTGATGAAGTGTGTGCTCAGGTGAGGGGCCCGGGGGAAGGCAGCCAGCTACGGATGCAGCTGCTGGCTCMAGGGGCATCCATGGGTCCCACCCTCGCTCGTGGGGCTTGTCTGGCAGTCACAGCAGGTGGTTCCACCAGGGCTGGGCTCTGCCGTGGGTTGGGCACTTTGCTGCTCAGTCACCCCCTTCTGATTGCAGCCACACCAGGGGTGCTGTCACTGTGCCCTCCCTGCCAGCGCAGATTCACCTGATCRTGTCACACATTTCTTCTGCTTCTTCCCCAGCAAACCAACCTCTCTGTCTCAGCAGAGATTCCATCTGCAACATTTGGAGGTGATTATGTTTGAAATTGGGATTAGCGCTGCAAAGTAGAGCTGAGTTCACCACCACCCCTCTTTTCTCAAACCTCTGTTCAGGAATATAGTTTGATCCAAATCTCTGGGTTTTCATATTATAGAAAGAATCATAAGCAAAGCTGTGCTGGACTAGTTATTTCTTTCTGTGAATAAACTGAAGAATTTATTTGTAGAGCTAAAAGTAAAATGAAAAGAAATAAAATAAAAAATAAAAATGAAAGTAAATTAAATGAAGTGACATAAAATAAAATAAAAAATGAAATGAAGTGAAATAAAATAGAGTAAAAATGGAATGATACACAGCAGCTAAAAGAATAAAACTGAATCTCACCAGTATCAGGCCCTAGTGGATGTATTTCCATCTAGCAGTAATGCATTGCATATGGAGTCAGGGCTGTATTGTCCCTTTGAAGAACATGGGAATTTTGCCATTTATTTCTGTATAAAAAATGCTAAATGCTGAGCAAGAGTCTGGTTGGCTGTTGACTGAGACATTCTGTAAARGGAAATCATCCCAGGCTTTCTGTCCGAGGAGTGCTGCCTTCACTGAGTCTCACACAGCTAACAGGGGTTTGGAGAYGTCCAATGTGTTGGGAATGGATGGTTTGGATGTAGGATGACAATTTCATTATCTGCACGCATCTGCTGCTGTGACAGGACATGACACCATGGGATGCCAAAAAGATTGCTGGGTGACTTTCTTCCCTGTGTCCCTGCTCCACAGGGAAGTGGCTTTGGWGCTTTGCCTTTTCACTTCACATGCRGAAACCAGGGACAGGAGGAGAAATGGTGATCCAAAAGGCCCATGGGAGACACCAGAAGGGTGTCTGGGGCTATTCACTTCCCAGGCTGAAGTTCTCTTGCTTTGTAGAGAACTGATAATTCTACCACTTTGCTCATATGACAGCCCAGGTGAAGATGACTTTGAATCATTAATGCTCAGAAGATGCAACCAGAACTCCAGAAATCTGTGAGAATCTGAGACTTTCTACAACCTTGGGCCACCAGATCCTCAATCCCCAGCAAGTCGATGGCAAAAAGGGTTTTTTTGAATAGTTGAATAGTGATCTCTTCTGGCTGACACAGAAGTGCTTGCACTAGCAGTCAGACTGAATTGCTCTTCTGAACTTCAGTGACATTGAAAACATCTCAAATACACCTTAAACCTCAATGATCCTTACGGGTCCCTTCCAACTCAGCCTAATCTGTGATTCTGTGATCTCCTGTCATCTCTTCACTGATCAACAGTTTCAACACATAAAAGTTCTGTTAATGCCTGAACTTACATCTCTTCCTCTCCATCCACCTCCAGCTAATGATTAATGTGCTGGGGGAGCAATTGGGCCGAATCTGATCTTCAGTGAGCAAAGAGTGTTGCACAACACACCCCATGCTCCCTGCCAGCAGCTTTGTTTGACCATTGCACCAACTCCACAGTCCTTACTCTCTGCCAGCACCAAGTCCATGTGCCAGGGGCCAAGAGGTCTGGGTGAAACTTCCTTCTCTATTCAGAAATGATCAGTTTTTGATAATAAAAGTTTGAACCCAGGTCGTGCCACTTACTCATATATGTTGATATAGAGCAGCAGCACAACAGTAAATAACAGATTTCCATCCCTGCTTTTCCTCCTCTTAGAATTTAAGCTCAAACACAAMATTTTTCAACTTTTGTTGTCCTTCTCCAAAAGGAAGAGGGAAACCCATATTTTTAAGCAGCTCATTTGCATAGGAGTGCTAAACAAGAAGGAACAGAATCTCTGCCAAAGCAGTGGAACAAAGATTTCACATTTGCTCAGCAAAAAGCTCCCAGTTCCTTGCTCAGCCCCCTTTTGTTATGGGATCAGTAGGAGACATAGCCCAATTCCAGCCACGAGTGACCTGACTAATGCTGATGTCTCATAACATCCTTCAGATCAGCAAATACATTTGGACCCACAGGGATTAACCCCAATGCACAACCTTTCCATAAACATCCTTATCTTAWGCAAGTAAGCATTGGGGATTACCCTTGGTAACCCCACCCTGCTTTGTGTCCCYTTTTCTGCTTTTCTGCAGGCTTAAAATGACCATCCCCTTCAAAAATTTTCCTGTGCATGAAGCTGCTGTTGAAGCCACAACAGTGGCTGCCTGGATAACTCTCTTCTCTTCATAGGCACTTCAGAACCCTCTCACCAATAGTGTGATGTTCTTCACATCAGGCTGGCTGTCCCAAGAGACCAGGAGTTCATATCCTCTGGTTGAAAACAGACTAAGAGTGAAAAGACAGGAGGGAATTCAGTCTGAGCAGAGTAAAGTTTAGGGGAGTGAAAMAAATTCAGTGAAAAAGTAGTATTAGGGAAAGGAATGGTCCTAGAAGGCAGCAAAATTCAGCTGCTCATCTGACAAGAGCTATTAGAGTCAGAGAAAATGCAGAAGTGGTTTTGTAATGACTAAATATTAAAAATAATAATAATAACAAACTGGTGGCTTGTGAAAAAGGGGAATGAGGAGGTGAATGGAACTGCATAGATGGAACAGATGATAGAGACAGAAGTTTCTGGGAAAGAAACGACATGATGAACAGGCTAAAATTCAGAATGGAAAACCCCMTGGCAGGAGAAACACACCAAGAACAAGGTTTCCCCTTCACCTTTCTTCCCAGTAAGGGAGTTCTGAGACATTGTGGMATTTCTACATGGGCTGCTGGGATTGCTGAGATTTCACATCACTSGCATATTTGGAATTCCAGGTGAAGGAAGAAAGTAAGGCTGAGTTCCCTTGGCAGTTCTCTGTCACCTGGCAGATTCATCTTTGCCATCAGATCTTTCTCCAGATGCCTCCAGCTCTAGGATATTTATTTCCTTTACTGTCAGGGCTCATATAGGTAGATCAAACAGYCCAATCCCAATAAATCACAGAGCTGATGCAGATGAAGCCCATGACACCTACTGGGATGAGTGGCTGCCAGTGGCCCATGAGATATCACATGGAAAAGGGGCAAATGAATGAAACCTGAGAGGGAACTGGAGACTGCTCTGATCTGTACCCAAAGTCCTAAAGTCTGACAGATCTGGGACATTAACAACTCTCACAACTTCCTCACCAACACTTCTATTAATTTCTATGTGATTTTGGTAACAAGAAGAAACAGGGGGGGAACCCTCAGTGAAATAATCAATGGAAACCACAATGGGGACATCTTTATAGGCTGTAAGATCCATGGAAGCCACAAGCAATTAATTTGTGACAAAAAAATCTTTGAGAAACCTCTTTTTCTAAGTCATTCTAGAAAAGCATAACACAGCAGGAGCTCCACTTTCCATGAAGTTTTGTAACCCAGTCCAAGGGAGCCCATTTTGTACTTTATAGCCCTTATGTTCAATTTTTAATTATTAGCTTTTCCCCCTTGTAAATTTAAATCCGCTTCCATTACATTTAGGGAACCATAGTGAAACCCTCCTGTAGTTAATTTAACGCCTTTAAATTCCCATGGAAAGTAGCCAAAGATCTTGTATCCTAATGGATAGTAAAATGCCTACCTTACTTTAAGGAAGGCAAGTTCAAGTCCTGCTATGGTCGTAGTTATTAAAAAAGAGTGGTTAAATTTTTCTTGTTCTCCATCAAGATGGCTAAAGAACAGTCCTTGCTCATTAAGATAAAATGACAGTGAAATATGTACAGCTTGTCCAAAGTACCTCATGTTCCCTGAAGGTCATCTGGGAAAACAATAGCTTGATCTCACAGAAATGCACACACCTTCAAATAAAATGGAAKGGATTTATCAGTTCATTTTTAGGAACAAAGCAGTGACATATTAAGAAATGTGATGCAATTACAGCAAACACCAGAAGATGCCTTTTTAATCCAAACTTCTATTATTGTGCTTGAGAATACCTCAATGCCTGAGACACATTGTCCTGCACATTTAATAAACATGAATAAGTCAGATCTCAGCTACATCTGGAGGGAGACATGCTACCTGCTTAATTGGTCACAACTTGGTTCATGAAAATTAAAATAATTTCTTTTTTTTTTTTTTATGTTCACATGCATCTTGAGGTTGTGTCTGGATTCATGTGGGTGTCTTGGGTGTTCTGAGGGCACATGCATTTCTTCAGAATCATGGAGAAAGTAAGTTATCAAAAGCTA
>NW_026623284.1:2546345-2557657 GCF_030028575.1 Malurus melanocephalus
AATAATTCCTAGATAAAGTTCCCCAACACCACTCCACTGTTTGGTCAGTTATCTGGGATATTCAGTGTGAATATTGCCTCTATTAGTATCTTGTAATTTGCTGGTGCTTGAGTGGTCATGTGAAAATATACTTGCACAATTTCCTCTGGCATTTCAGTATGGGTGGAAAGAAAAGTTTATATCTATTTAYATGTAAACAGAAAGACAGATTTAAACCTGTACCCCTGAATCTATTGCATCCAAACACAGACTCACCAGCTGTCCTTTGTTGCAGGTATGTCCAAGAGACATGCACCCACAGGCAAGTGGCAGATCTATGTGCAAAATCCCTCCTTAGGCCAACTAAAAATGCTGAAATGAGCAAATGAGCTGCCTCAATAAATCCTCTCAGAGCCTGGGGAAGGGTTTCCTTAGTTAGTGGATTTTTCTAACTGTTTTGGTCTAATAAAATAATTTTGGTCTAATAAAAAATAACGTCTCACCCTACAAGACTTGTCTAACTTGTTTCCCTTGACCACCAGTGGTCCAAAACCACCAGATGAGAGGCACCAACTCTCCAGAAACCAGGTGTGACTCAGACTGCTGGAAATCATTCCAATTCCTGAATTCAGACCAGTTTTAATAGGTTTTACCCACTACAGAGGTAATTTCCCATGCTTGGTTCAATCACCTGCAATTCTGATGATTACTGGTCAGCCATACACACTAATTTATGTACACATAAAGCTCAGTGAAAAACCCTTGTCCAAAAGTGATCCAAAATGCATGTTTATGATAAATCAGGTGCTACAAAGGTGGCTGATGATGGCTTTTACCTGATGCTAAGTCCAGCATGAGGTTTTCTTTCCTGACCTCATGCACACTATGTAACATGCAGCTAGTCTACCACCAGCCGATTAGCCTGTGGTAAAAATCTCTGCAATAATTTAAGGGTGAATTTAGCAATAGGGAAAAAAAAAAAAAAAAAAAAAAAAAAAAAAAAAAAAAAAAAAAAAAAAAAAAAAGAAAAACTTTGCATGTGAAAGGGAAAATAGTGGGAGGAGGGTAAAATCACCAGGGTGAAGTACAACATGTTCAGCAGACTCCCGTCCCTTGGCTGCCTGCCCGATGACTTTCCTGAGCGGAGCTCTCCTAGCAACCGGTCCCCAGCCGCTTGAATTTTTATGTATCGCTATGTCGGCGGTGATGTCACGGTTTCCATAGCTACTATCAGTTGGAGGAACGATGACACTTATGCTGCTCAGTAACTGAGGAGGGGGGGAAGAAAAAAAAATAATTTTGTCCTGGCTGAAATATTCTGTGGAACTCTGGGAGCTGGTGAGTGCGGGGCACGCAGCCGAGTTYTTGCTGATGGAGCTGCTCGCTTTTCGCACTTTCGGCCGGGCACTGGAGKCAGGCACATCACAGCTGCTGCAATATTCATCCTCCCCTAAGTGCTCCATTGTAGAAATTAAATATTGTTATTAATTAAACTCCCCCATCCCACGGGCTGCCCAGCCCTGTCTGGTTAAAGCACACTTGTGAGAGGAGAGCAGGCAATCCATTTGTCATGCGGTGACAACTTCTGGCATCGGGAATGGAGTGTTTCAATAAGAGAAGGCTTTGATCCTATTCATAACAGAGTATTTAAATAATTGCTAACCAGGCAGAGACTTCAGGCATTATCCCAGGGAGTGTTGCATTATTGCAAAAGGTTAAACTGAGCCATTGGTGCTCAGGCAAAAAAAAGGAGGGCTCAAGAAATTTGGTCAAGGGATTAAGTTTGAAGCATTGAAGCACATGGCTTTGCTAATGTGAAATAGAGCAGAGACCAGGAGATGGTCCGGACACGATGTTCCCTGAGAATGAGCCTGGAACATGGCACAGAGGGAAAAACCACAGCGCTTGCAATCTCACAGCCAATAGTTTGGATTGCAGCAACTTCCAGACTCRAGTCAGAGAGCTTTTGACTGTAATTTGAATTTTACAAAAGCACAAAATACTGACTATTCCCCATGGTGACAATATTGTTCTCCACAGCATTACCTTGCTCGCTGTTCTGGGGGGCTTCACACACTTTAAGTGCTGAGATGCTAATAAACCTCTCAGACATTGATRGCAAAGCTTTGAAGGATAGGGGGCTGCCTTTTCACTCAGTCAAACCACATCTTTCCCACTAGGGTTATTCTTAGCACAGTCTGTCAAAAAATCCTCAAGAAACAATCCTTGAAAAAAGAATCCAGAGAATAAATAATCCTGAGAAATAACATTTTGGCCAGTGTTGGACAGTGTGTGGTTCTYACATGGGATGTTGAAGGGATGAAGCAAGCTGAGGACCTTCCCTGTGGTTTGTGTTCCTAATTCTTTGGGGGGTGCCTGCGAGGGCAGTGAGCKGCTCAGCACAAGCTCTTCATCAGCCCCACAATGAAAATCACTTCCCCCAGAGATCACATCCTCCCTGGTGCTGTTACCACCTCTGCAGGTCTGTCTCACAGTTCTTCATGCTGCTGGGACCAACAGTAATTCCCTGAGATCAAAATAACCACAGATTCAATTTAAGCACTTACAGGTAAGTGTCTGGCATCTAAATGCCCTTTGCAATGCAAGAAGAGGCAATCAGTACAGCTGAGGCTCCAGAGAGCTGTTCAGGTTCCCAGGGTGGACACCTGCCTTTGGTCAAACCATCTTTGAGRTCACCTGATGTGAGGTGAGATTCAGCTCCCAACTACAAGAACCCCATGTCATTTCTTCCCATTCAGGAGGGGTGCCATCAAATGTCTCCAGAATCTTCTTTCCTAGTTCTCCACATGCTTGTAGACATCATGCAGATGTCATAACCTCTGAGCTGATTTCCACTYGTGTCTTCTACAATAGCTGTGGTCAGATTCAGTTCTCATGTATCGTCGTGCGCTGTCCCTTTGGGGGCTCTACACGTCCTCTCTGGTCTCCAGCTGCTGCTCCAAAACATCACAGGTCTCCTGTAAACCCTTGGCTCTCATCACAGGTCTCCTGTAAACCCTTGGCTCTCATCTCCCAGCCCTTCTGGCTTTCCCTGTGGTGTTCCCATACCCTAGTGCATTCCAGAAAGGTTTTCAGAACAGAGGCCATGCCTTTAGTTCCTAATTCAATGCTCACCTCCAGGCTTTGGTGCAGTGCCTGAGCAGCCTCAGGGATGCTGCTCCACSTGTGTAGGATATCCCCATGTGTCCTTCAGCCCTGTCCCCTACCCTCCAGCCAGCTGAGCAGGGCACCAGCCTGCCTCTGCCACCCTGGGGACAGACAGACACCTCCTGGGGACAACTCAGAGAAGGAAGATGTGAATTGCACCTGCAGGGATCAGAGGTGCTGAAACAACGACGATTAACCGGAGGAGCCATTTCACCCTGGCCCTGTCCCTCTCTGAGCAGTGAGCTGGGAAATCAGGACACGAATTGTCACAGTGTTGCCCTTGCTTGCTTTATCTGAGATCCCTCGCAGCCCGAGCTGGCTCTAGGTGGGTGATCTTCACATGATCAGACAACTGCACACTTGGCAAGGGCACTGTGATTCCGCAACCTACAGGAATCACAAATCTACCTGGCGTTCCCCTGAATGGTGGGACAATGCCTTCGCTCACCTCTGAGCCTTTCACACAGGCGCTGGTGCTTTATTTCCCAGGAGATAATTAGGTTTGCTAGCGACYGTGCGCCCGCTTCCAAGGAATGCTGGATATGCTATTTTCAGGCRTGATTCAGAGTAACCTACAGCAGCAGCTCACAGGTTTTTTTGGCAAGTGTTTTGCAACAGCGCTGTAAAGTTTTTAATGTGCCATCATTTCATTTCAGTTGTTAACACAGATGTCTGTTGAAAGATAATGTTGCACATTGCAATCTTTCAGGCACCGTCATAAGACCACTTTCTCCAAGAGGCAAGTCCTTGGCAGAATCAATCCCTGAAGCTCCCTCTGAAAATGTGTGGGAGCGTTTCTCTCAGTCCTGATGCCTGCCTAGATAAGACCAGGCTTGTTAAAAGTGTGAACGTACACATCTGTACATACACAGGCGGTTTTCTCGAGGAATCTCTGTAATTGCACCCTTCATGCTGCGATCTGCACGTGGGAATGACTGCCTGCATTTTCACTTTGGTCATTTGCAGAGGTCCTTATGAGGAACATATGTAGAACTGTGATTGCTTTTGTGATCCAGAGAYGTGACCAGCAAATGCAATCACCAGACAGTCCAAGGCTCATTCAGGAGGAATTAACCATTGATAGAGAATGTGAATGAAGGGAAAACCCCAGCTAAGCGAGCATATGCACCTTCATGCTTTAATGCTCAGSTTAGCCTAGCTTAGGGATGGGGAAGAAAGCCTTTCCCTGGCCTGGTGCCCTGTAGAGGTCTATCAAATGGTCCCTGGACGCTGCTCTGAAGCCTGACATCGTGATTTTCTCCTGCCACCACCCATCTCCTCTGTYCTTATGCATAGGAACAGCAACAGAGAGCTGTGAGCAGTACAAACAGCTGGAGGAAATTCATCCTGGGGCTGATGACTGAAGAAGAGAAGCCACAAGAGTTAGCTAATGAGGCTCTAATGCCCCTCYTATGGTTTGGTGCAGATGCCTACCCCTCAATGGCACACCATGGCCAGCAAGGCTTCATGCCCATCTCCCTACCCTGTTTCTCCATCACCTTTCACCGCAGCTCTGTTGTGCTCCCGCTTCTTGGTGCTCTCCATCGGTGCACAGAGGACCCCTCAGGCCTCTTTTCTCCGCTGGGGCAGCCCCTTGTCCAAGCCCAGAGTGAGAAGACACCTCTCGCAAAGTGAAACACTCCTGAGTGAGAAAATACCCTGGACCTCGTCGTCTTTTTACCACTTTGTCCCTCCCTAGGTGTTTCCAGCTATCCCACCCTGCAGCCCAACCCCTCCACGCGCTGTGGAGCGGGATTTCCCCTTGGAGCTGCGGCAGCCCGAGCCCCCGGAGGGTTCCAGGCGGGCCGAGGTGCCCTTGGGCTGTCCCGGAGCGCTCCGGCAGCGCGCTGAGCTCCGCGCYGTGCGCTCACAAATGGGCCCGGCTCCATTGTCACCCGCTGATGAATGGGGCAGCAGCGCGCCGCAATACTCTATTTGTTTTAGAGGTCAGTGTCACACTGAAGGGTATTCTTCACACACCGAGTCAGGGGCTTGGTGCCGACGTGAGCGGAGTGGTAAGTGCMCGCCGAGCCCCCGGCAGCTCCCATTGTCCCGAGTGGGAACAGAGCTCTTTTGAGGACCTCACCCATAAATCATCTGACACCCCCCGTGCCCCCGCCCCGCTCTCTGCCAGCTCCCCACTCGTGCTCCGATTCAAACACCAACACAGAGGTGATTGGCTTGTGCCATTGTTTAAGGTTTGCTGCTATCTGGGACCACAGYTCGGTTCTTGAGGGAACAGCACAGTACCTGGCGTGAGCCCCCAGCCCTGGCGAGAGGATATCACCATGAAATTCTTTCTTTGTTTCTYTTTTCTCCCCCTCCTGCCTCTAAGCCTCATCCAGCCTGATCTGACAGCCCACGGGGGAATGCACAGTGCAGAGGCTGGGAGCAGTTGCTGGAAATTCAGCATCAAATAGGACAGGAGCCCATCGTTTTACCTCGTTTTGAAAATAAGGCTGTTCAGATATTTTTTTGGTCCTTTTGAGATTCCCACAGGATCTACAGTCTGGGAGACCATGTCTTGGGCTGGCATTTCCAAACAGGACACATGGGATTGGCTTGGCTCAGATGTGTTTAAATCCTCACCCCTCTCCCTTCACAGGCACAGGGAGGACCTGCATGCTGAGCATCACATACCTAGCTTTGAAGAACCCAGATGCCAAAGGGATGGTCCTTTCCTCTTTCCCCTTTCCCCTTTCCCCTTTCCCCTATCCCCTTTCCCCTTTCCCCTTTCCCCTTGTCTGTCCTGTCTGCAAGGTGACACAAAAACCTGGGACCATGTAAAGCAGAGAAGGAGGTGTTGCAGAAATAGAGCCATTTTTCCTCCTCATGAATGTAACAAAACAGCCACACAAAATGCAGACAGAAGTCAATATTTTTGAGGACAGGGTTGTGGCACAAAACTTTCCACTTGTCAGACCCACATTTCTTTGTTAATTTTAGGGTGATGCAATGCCAAGCCCAGATGCCCAGGATGCCTGGACAGGAATTCCTACAGATGGAGAAAACTCCAGTAGGCTTAAACCTTGTTGCAGTACATATTTCTTAAAATTGATTGTACCAATCGCTTGTCATAACTCTGGTGTGCAGAGARTCATGAGCCCTTGCAGCCAGCCAGGTTAGAGCAGATGAATTTCTCTGGATTTTTCTGCGTATCCCATCCTTCGAGAGGAAATGGCCTTGATTGCCCCCAGGACATTGATTGTTCCAGGGCGTCTTCCCCATTTGGCACAGAATGCCAGAGTTGGAGCTTTCTGCTCCTTTGCACAGTAACATTTGCTGCCATGTTTCTTATTAARAGTTTGGAATTTGTGACCTTTTGCAGTGCAGAGATCTGGAGATTACTTACCAAAAATAAAGCAGCCTATAAACCCCAAAATTGCTGCATGTGCATTGCTGATAGAGAAGAGCAGCAAGGCACCTCTCAGTCCAGCCTGATAGGATCTGTGGTTGGGAGAGGGCGTGTGTCTGTTGCACAGCAGATACTCAGTGTGGGGACCATGAAAAGCCATTTTTCTTTTCTCACTGAGTGGCTTTTGTTGCTCCATATGAGTCTTTCTTTCAAAACAACCTGGCCTGGTGGAAGTGTGATTAGATATGGCACCCACCATGGTGAAAATATCTGCACGAGGGGCACAGGCTGTGGTGGGAAGGAGAGGGTGTGTGCTAATCCTCCCATTGCTGCTCAGCTCTCCAAGGCCTCAAGGCTGGCAGAAGGCGTGGAGTTATCAAATCCATTTCACAATCAAGCCCTTTCTCCTGTGCCTGTCTTGTCCAGAAGCAGTAAAACATAAATGAAAAAATGACCATGTTTTTTACCAACACAAGAATGGAGGGAGTCAAAATGGAAGGAGCAGGAGATTTGTTCAAAAGAAGCGGTAAAAAGTTCTTCAGCTTGTGCAGATCTGGGCTGAGGGTCACCCAAACTCATGAAGACAGAATAACCCCATTAGACTAGGTGAATARTTTAGGATACATCACAGCAGTTTATTTCAATTGGGAATTCTCATCCCCCAGGACTAATTCCAGAAGGTGGGACATGTCCTTGGGTCCATGCTCTGGGTGGCTTTAGCAAGAACGCAACATAAAATGAAAATTATATCACTCCAGATAGCCTGTGTTGAAAACATTAAACAAAGAGATGAACAAGGGAGAGGGGAGTAGGAAATTAAACAGACAGATGAAGAGCTCATGGCCCACTGTGGCTCACAGGGACAATTAAGTGCAGGGTCAGCACACACTATGGTGGCAGRTCAGGAATGATTTTTCTCCAAGGGATGTAGGTGATCAAAACCTCCCTGGATGATGCAGAGGCAGAATGAGTTCCCAGTGCTGTGCACTGCTCAGAAGGCAAATATTAAATTCTGGGTGTGTAAAAASGGAGAAAGATCTGACATTGGGAAAAGTGGGTGAGTGTGGCCCTACCTGCACATGAGCAGGACTGGTCTGGGAACCTTCTCCTTGCAGAGGCTGTTTCTAYACTGGCAAGAGATTGAGGGGAATTTGCAGTGACAAGAAATCTGGAAAATATTCAGAAATATCAATCCCTTCATTTTATCCAAAACAAAAAAGTGATTTTATCCAAAGCAAAAAGTGATTTGAGTGTCCCTTCTCCTTCTGTGTGGGGCTGCAGGTGAGCACCAGAGAAAGAGCTGGCAGCAGCCAGATGTTAGTCAGATGTGTCAGACAGCATTTGCCTAAATGTAGACAACCACATCTCAGTTTAGTTACTCCAGGCTCTGATTTTGCCAACAGATCCCCAGCCAACAGAGAGATTCCTCCCAGACTAAAGCAAACAGAAGAAATAGGGATGATGGAAACCACCACCAACTGGTTTTTTTTTTCCCCACTTTGGATCTGAAAGGACTCTCAAGCAACCAGTTCAGCTGTGGACATCTGCAYTGTAAACACCCAAATTTAGGTTAGATGGATCCCACCAGTTCAGGCTAGAAATTACGTACACACCTTCTGATGGCAAAGGTGATGAAGCGTTACAGCAACATATCTATGGATACAGTGGATTCTCCATCATCCAGGGATTTTAAATGAAGACTGAGCATGTTCTACCAGAAAATGCTGTAGTTCAATCAGACACTAAAAACCGATACAAAGAGGCCCTGGACCATAAACCCCTTCCYTGTGTTGCATGGGGGTCTGACAAGACCCATCTTTTCCAGTCTTRAAAGAATATATTTTGTATCAATGTCACAARGGACTAGTAAATATTTCATCAGTTMAAGATCTACAGATCATATTTGATATTCAAATATATCTTGCACAGGGCCACTTGGAAAATCAGTATTTCCAGCCTCTCACATGCTGCTTTTCTTTTTTTAAATAAGAAGGCAAAGCAAGCAAGCAAGAGGACTACTCTGCATAAATATGTCTTGGGTCTTTGTTAGAATTGAAATYATTTGTGTCTTGTCAAAGGTGCAGAAAAAAAAAGAAGTGGTGATGGTCTCATAAAAGCCCTCATGAAAAGAAGATTTGGTTTTGTCAACCTTTTCCTGTTGTGCTTTGTTTTCAAAAGTTGCTTGTTTGAAAGAGGGAAGCTGTTGGGCCACAAAATGCAACTGTCACCTCTCACAGCCCCAAGACTTAGAGCTAAAACTGTCAGTGGGAAAGGGGGAGGGGAAAGGAGACTACAGCCTGGTCTTGAAAAATAGGCTATTTAAATTCTCCTCCAAAACCACAGGGGAAGGAGGGAGACTTTACACCCCAACAGCCAGAACTGTGCAGAAATGGTCTSTGCACAGACAAAGGACTCTTCTCATTTCTGGAGGGTCCTGTTGTGGATGCCACATCCACACTGTGCCTGGATGGAGATTATCTGTAAACTTTTTTTACTTGGAAAACATCAGTTAATTGCACCTCAGACTTTCAAGGAAGGAGCTGAATAAGAACTGCCAGCATGGCTTGTCCTACAGGTGTCCTACAGGTGTCCTACAGGTGTCCCTTCAGCCTCTCCTGCTGGAATTGCTCCACTGTGCTGGTGGCTCAGAGCCCACCAGAGCCACACGCCAGAGCTGACACACGCTCCAGCTTTAACAACAAAACTGCCCTCTCCTCTCCAGTTGATTTGTGTTTTTCTGAGGTCAAACCCCCAACATATTCAGTTAAAGCAAACTCTTTAGTGCAGCATCAACTCCTGGCTTACAGATGATGTGATTGCATGTAAGGATCGTGCTTGGCTCACCACATTYTTCTTGCAAGCTTAAAAACAACAACACGATGGTAAGGAGCGACCACAGTGGGATCCAAAGCAGCAGCGCTGTGGCAAACTGTCCTGGATACAGTTATCTTTTGAGTCACCCTTCCTGTCAATATTTATAGAGAAATAAAAGGCTCTGGCTCGAAATGAAGAAGGTTATTTTACTGGAACAAGAGGCACATTTTGGCTGCTAAAGTCATCCGCAAAGCCCTTTAAAAGYGATCGCATGCTGTGAATCTGTCACTGGCCACGGCAACTTAGACACGAGTCCTCAACGGCTTGAAACATTGAAAGACGGGTGGAAGGTTTTTTCCATTTCAGTGGGAAAAGCTCACTCAAGAGGAATGGTCAGTCCTGGACCGTTTTTGCTCTCAGTTTCCTGGTCCATCAYTTGGTTTCCAAGACATGACTCTTTGATGGCCAGGTATGGAGGTTTCAGACAAAATTAACAGACCTGAAAGCTGCCTGAAAACTTGAATATCATCATCATCATAGAATCACCAAATTATTTGGGTCAAGGGACCTTAAATATCATCCTGTTCCAACCCTTCTGCCATGGGCAGGGGCTTATTCCACTAGACCAGGTTGCTCCAAGCCCAGTCCAACCTGTCCTTGGACACAKMCAGGGATGGGGYMAAATGTGTCTCTTTTCCTCATGYCAAGGGGTTCAAGTAACCCTGAACAAAGAAGAGAGAGCAATTAAGATGCCTGGCTGTGACCTTGCATCTTTTCTGCACCGATTGCACACCTTGGCTGGCAGGTTCTTCTAAGGTGGTTTCTCAGAGTCTTCTTTCAGGACAGTTTCCCATTGTCTGACTGCACAATTTACATTCAGAGTCCTACACAGAAACAAAGATATAAGATAATAAAAGATGAATATTCTACCATGTCATGTGAGAGACCAAAGTCAACAGAATGCAAACATCTCCTCCAAAGGTATTTAATGGAGAACATGCCTCTCTTACCAGCTAAGCAGGAGAGGAGCAAAGCACAGGGTTCTTGCTATTTCAGGCTTCATCTGTGGAAGTAAATTAAGCAGTGCCAGGAAATGTTCCCTTTAGTGGAACTTGATGAGCCATACTTTTAGATCATCATTACAGTCACTGGCTGGTTTATGCTCATGCAAACAAGCACTGTCCCAAACAATTCCTGGAATGACCCATTTCCAACAGGCAGCTGTGAACTCCCTTTTCTTCGAATGCTAACTGAGATTACTAAAATTAAAATGGGATGTTCTATGCTGGTAAACTTTGCCRTCCGGGTTTGCCTTAATAGTGCAGGCAAACTGCTAAGGTATTTTGGTTTCTTGCCCAAATCCATCCCCTTGTGTCAGGAGTGAATAAAACACAAGACCCAGGTGATTTTGGAGTCTCTAACACCAAGGGAATGCCCTGCAGAAGATGCGTGTGGGTTGTGCCCTCAGCATCATTTTAGGGTCGGGGAAAAAATAGAGGAGGATGGAATATTTTCCCCCAAGGTCTAGTAAAAAGGGTCAGCACAGCCTGGGAGCTGTTCAGCTCCTCAAATATGGGCAGCTGTGGGCCCAGTGAAATTGCTCACATGCAACATGTAGATATCCAGGGGCACAAACACCACGYTGATTCCAGAGGTGGATGGAGAAGYTGCTCAGTGTTGGATCCCTGGGAGGCTCTGAGCACTCACTTGTGCACTTTTATCTCTAAAAGTAGACACATGAATTTAAACACTTCCGGTTACCAGCTTGATTCCTTTTGTGCATAAGTACCCTCAACCAAAAAAAAGGGAAAAAAAAGAAAAACAAGTAATTTGGTAGTTTGTTTATTCCTTGAATAAATCTCTACTGGTATAACCAGTATTGCATAAGGGAATGCTACTGGCAAAACAAGAGCATTCTAATTAAACCAGCATATCAGAAAAATTCAACAAAACTAAACTAAAAAAAAAGCAAACGAACAACCAAAAAAAAAAAAAA